>NC_053026.1:510612925-510792573 GCF_003073215.2 Triticum urartu | reverse complement strand
GTCGGTTAGAAATGGTTAATTAATTTCAAATTACTTGACGAGTCGCTACAGTAGTACCATTGTCAAAGACGTACCGTGGGCCTGTATAAGGAGGCGCGTGCCAATGTGCTAGTAGAGTGAACCCTAACTCAATTCACTCACTCCCTCTTGCACAACCCTAGCCATAATCTGCTGTCCTCTCTTTGTGCTGCTTCATGTGATTCCGTCCCGGCAAGCGCGTGCACGGTTTGTCGGGAGAGCAGGTGCCTCCAGAACCCCGTTGCTTGAGATCCTGTCCGGGAGAACGACAGTAAGGTTTTTTGGGAGCGTCTCGACGCGACCGCTCCCGATCCGTTCTTGTCTCCGTCCGCCTCTGTTTTCACTATTTCCCATGCATCGACACCATGGTCGAAGACACTGCCGCCAAGAAGAAGGCCACAAACGACGCCGAGGCTGTTGCTGCTGCTGCTGCCGCGTTGGTCTGGCCAGCCAGAGGGTATGATCTGTTCACCCCTTATATACTCGTTCATGTGCTAGCCATACATGATGTGTTCATAGATGATTCGATTCTACTCTGAACTGGCAAGAAGCGGGGGCGCTTGCACTGTGGACCGACATGATACGCGGCAAATACTTCGCGTGGGAAAGGTCACGAGCGAGGGGGAGGAGTTTTGGGTGGGTTCGGGGTAGTCCTGGCCATGGGCAAACCGGCCCGACGCAGCTCCCGGGCTGGGCCTGGGCCTTGGTTTTGAGGCCGATGGCCGGGTCGGGTCTGCTGTTTTTGCACTTTACTAAAGAGACCTGGCCTGAGGCCCGAGACAGGCCGGGCTTTTGTAGTGGCGGGCCGGGCTTGGGCCTGAAAAGTAAGCCTAACGGCCGGGCTGGTCCGGGCTCGAGCCTGAGTTTTCTACCTTAGGCTTAGTCGGGCCCGACCCGAAGCCCGACTCGGCACGGCGGATGGCCAGGTATAGTTCTGGGTGTCCATCATGATCATCGCAGCGGTCTAAACGTCCGCGAAGCCCCCTTAATTTACGTCCAATTTGGAAAAGAATAGACGTCCGCACGAATTAACTATGGCATCGCGTTGAATGACAAAATGAGTCTGAACCACTTGATCGAGATAAAGCGGGTGGTTCCAAGGTCAGCGTTGGAGAGCCATACACAAACTAGCCCTTTCTCAAAGGAAAATACTGCAGGCAAAGTGAAAAACCCGTCTAAAACCCGAGTACTGTACGAAACAAAGGAGATGGTGACACTGATTCCAGGTCGCATCTGCTCATCCACGTCAGAAATGACAATTGAAGTCGGTCGCCACGAGCCCCAGCCCACGTGCGTCACCGAGGAGCAAGAACTCCGCTTCCACTCTTGGTCTCCAACGAAGGAATGCGAATTCTGATTTTTGCTCTGCAGCGCGCCAGCCCCGATGGCGAAAAAATGATCAGCTTCGACGTTAAGACTCGGACGTCAAGCAGCACTGACCATCTAGACCCCATCCAAAAAGGAATCGTACTACACAGGCACCAGATGCCCTCAGCTAAACCAAAACCCGAACTCGCAAACTGCGGCTCCAAAGAAACCATTAACAAGGACGAGGCAAAGTAAAACGGCCGCAAGACGGGGCGCAAGGGCGCAAGTGAGCAGGAGCAAGGCGGAAAACGATAAGGGCAAAGCGAAAGCAGGAAGGTAAAATAAAGAAAAGATATCCTGGGGTCACTCTCGAAGTCTCTCAGTTGCCCCCCACTTGCGCGCGGCTTCGTACGGTGCATCCCCCTTCGCCGGCCGTATCCAGCCTGTGTCCTCCCCTCTCGCTCGCCGCGCTTTGCCCCCTGGTTTCAGCCGCGAGCCACCGCCACCTATAAGTACGCCGCTCCCGAGACCACCCTGCTCAAATTTCTCATCGCAGAGCGAAACCACTTCACACTCGAGCAACCCAAAAGCATCCTCAGCAACAAGAACCTCCTAGCCGGCCAAGAAACAGAGCTTCCGTTGGACAGCAAGATGTGTCCGATCAAGAGGGAGATGAGCGGGGAGTCGGGCTCGCCGTCGCCGTGCAGCGGGGAGAACTTCTGCTCGCCCTCGGCGTCGCCGGAGCGCCAGCAGGCGAGGCAGGCGGGGTGGACGTCGGCGCCGGCGAAGCGGCCGGCGGGGCGGACCAAGTTCAGGGAGACGCGGCACCCGGTGTACCGCGGCGTGCGGCGCAGGGGCAATGCCGGGCGGTGGGTGTGCGAGGTGCGCGTGCCGGCAGGCGCGGGAGCAGGCTCTGGCTCGGCACCTTCGACACCGCCGAGGCCGCCGCGCGCGCCAACGACGCCGCCATGCTCATGCTCGCCGCCGGAGGCGCCGCCTGCCTCAACTTCGCCGACTCGGCCGAGCTGCTCTCCGTGCCGGTGGCCTCCTCCTACCGCAGCCTGGACGAGGTCCGCCACGCCGTCGTGGAGGCCGTGGAGGACTTGCTGCGGCGCGAGGCGCTCGCCGAGGAGGACGCGCTCTCGGGCACCTCGTCCGCGCCCTCCTCCCTCACCGACGACGAGTCGTCCTCTTCGCCGCTGCCCGAGGAGGACTCGCCGTTCGAGCAGGACGTGCTGAGCGAGATGGGCTGGGACCTGTACTACGCGAGCCTGGCGCAGGCGATGCTCATGGCGCCGCCCGCCGCGGCTGCGGCGCTCGGCGATTGCGGGGAGGCTCACCTCGCCGACGTGCCACTCTGGAGCTACCAGAGCTAGCCGGCTAGTTCGCGCTGCTTCGAGTTTTAGCTTTCCTTTCTGTCGTCGTCTTGGCTTCCGATCGATGCCAAAATTTTGGTGCTGCTGTAGGGTCACTGCTTGCGGTTTCTGGTAATGTGATGGTGCGAATTGGGGAAACAGAGCATGGCTTTTGACTCTTGACTTTCCACAACCAGCGATTTCACGCTGTATAGAACGACCTGAGCACCGGGGTATCTTTGGGCATCAGTTCAACTAACGTGAAAAAAAACTGAGAAACTGCTTTTTGGCTTCCGTCGAGAAATGCTTTAGGCAATCGGCGGCGCACGTGACAATCTTTCCCCCCTCCAAATTCCGTGGGCCGTTGGATGGGTATGTGACGGTGTAGATCAAACTCCATCGTTAGTGCCGCAAACGGGGAACTGTTTCTGTACCCAGCAATGCTACCCACCGCGCAAAAAAAATGCACAAATGACATGATTTCATGGAAATTGGCAGTTAGTAGTGTAATAAGCGGCATGCAAACTGGTACTCCTCTTTCTTTTTTTTGGAAAAATTTACGATTTATTCATCTTCAATCATGACAGTATAAAGAACAACAGAGATAATAAAAATTACAACCATGTTCGTGGATCACCTAGCGACGATTACAAGCACTGAAGCGAGCCCGCGCAGCCATCATCGCCCTCCCTCACAAAAGCTGGGCAAATCTTGTTGTAGTTGACAGTCGAAATGTCGTTGTGTTAAAGCCTCATAGGACCAGCGCAGCATAGCAGCAACCATCGTTGATGAATAAAATTATAGATCAAAAAAATCAAATCTATAAACATTCAAACGAAGATGAACAAAGATTGAATCTAAACAGATGCACCGAGCCAACCGAATCCCACGACCATAAGATCCTCCGCATATTCATGACCGAAAGGCTATCAAAGATGGGGCAGGCCGGCGGCTGCACCGATAGAAGGAGAAGAGGCTTTTCTTATGGAGGGAGGAGGAAATAGATACGCTTCGTTTTCGAACTGCGTCGAGTCGTTCTGTTTTGGCCACCTCCGTTCTCACCAGCCTTCATGAACCATGACTTCCATTTCGAACTGGCATAGCAAAAGTAAAGCAAGTCAAAGTCAAAGCGCCTTCGAGTTGTTCGCTGGTGAGCCTGAGGGCGGTGCTGACTAGCTTGGTAACCAAATCACTTGCTGACCACTATTAGTCCTCTCCCATGTGCTAAATTCACCCCAAGCGATGGACTCGCAGTCAAACCTGTGTGGTACAGTAGTACTACAAAGACGGAAGGTAAAAACCTCGCTCGCTTTGACACATTTACATGAACCATTTCCACACGCAGTTCTGTGTCGTGCTCGTGTAGATCTCTCTCCAAAAGCCCACGAGGGGCTGGAATTGAATACCGGTGCTGCTGCAAGCTCCGCGGTGAAGAAGCAACGGGAGGGAGGGCTGGCTGTAGGCTGTAGCTGTCTGTACACAGCCGTGAAACAACGCCGCAACCGAGAGCGAGAGGCCGAAGCTGCGTGACCGCGACTGCCGCGGCACCACACACGCACCCGACCCGAGAGGCAAAAAGAAGCAGCGGCCGCGAATAAACAAACAGGCGATCCGTCCGTCCGATCTTATCATATTCCAGCACCCCCAGATATTTGCGGCTCTGCTTTTTTTTTTGTGCGTGGCCCCGCGTCGCTCTGGCGTGCGGGCGTCACCGTGGAACTGGGCGGGCCGTGTGGGCGCGCGTGACCATCCTTCTCCCCGGCCGATAATGGGCCGGTGACGAGTATATTCTCGTCGTATCCGCATCTGCCGGGCTGGGGTGTGCGGCTAAGGAAACAGGCTGGCACGCTGCGCTCACTGGTTTTCCGTAACCAGGGGCATGGATTTAGGATCTCGAGCATGTGTTGGTTTTTTTTTTCTTTTTGGGAAGTGATGGGCGTGTGTTAGTTTAGGCTCGCGCCTCACTCTATCAGCGCGTTTGGTTGTTTAAGGGAAAGGAATTGGGAATTTATGAGAAGGAGTTGCCTGAGGGATTAGACTTGGCAAGTGGACTATTAGTCCTAATCCCATGTTTGGTGTGGGGTGGGAAGTATATGTGGGAATAATTCTAATGAACAATGGAGAAAGAAGAGGACACACAAATATTGAAACAAAATCGTAACATGTGAAGGCAAAAAAAAGAGTAGAAAAGGAAAATAGATCTGCATCGGTCTGTGAAGGAAAGATAAACGAATCAAACTTTGTTACATAGCAAAATTAGATGGGCTACACGCTACTGGCTGCCCCTCTTGCATGAGATGTGCTCGTGCTTGGCATTGCATCTGCAGATTAGTAAACAGTTAGAGCTGGCCGATTTATTTGGAGGAAAAATAATGTCGCTGCAAGTAGGATTTCCGTGGAGTTTTTTCCTTTCTTTGTGGGAGGTGGGCCAATAAATCTGTAACAATTTTCTTTCAGGCGCCAACTCCATTTCCTTCGCGGAATTACCAGGGTCCCCCCAAGAAAGAGATCGATGGGAATTGGGCCTCCTAATTCCCCTTCCCTTTCTCTTATTAATTCCCAAGTCCATGAACCAATCAAGAGATTTTTAGTCCCAGTCACATTAAATTCCCATTCCCTAGCTCCAACTCCCCCCAAACAAACAGGCTGTATGTGCACGGTATGCCTCCAGTTTGCTTGAAGCTGGTTGGACTTTGTATCTCTGGGAGGTGGTGTGCTTCTTTCCTACACTAGAGATCAAACCAAATGACAATTAGAACGAGATAGAACTAAAGGAGACTTCAATACCTATGTTCTACTTCTAGGAGCTGCCCCTGCCCGTCTATTTATATACTGAGCCCAGCCCTGGATCGCAACTTGGGAAGGGGGCCTCGGTTTTAACCACGAGGAAGATTCCTTCTCGGACTCCAGTACCAAACACCATGAACCTTCGTGTATCCGTAAACGCCGCGGACTCTAGCGTCTGGCCCAGGGTAAATGCGGCAAACCGTGGCATCTAGTCCAGGGGTAAACGCCAAGGTCTAGCCCCTACCCTCAAGCAACTCCTTGGTGCACCGACCTACGGTATTGGTGAGCCTTACATCTTGGCCCAACCAAGGTGTCCTCGCATCAGAGACCCTTTGGATTTATCCAAAAGGCTCCTTAACCTTCTAGACATCACCAAAAATTTTAGGACTTCCCTGAGACCTCTCAGAACATTTTTGAAACATCTGAAACTCTTACGGAAATCTCTCGAAACAATTTATTATATTCCTGAAACTATTCCAAAAATATTTTATCATGATTCTCACTCCACTAACACTCAACAGATCGTGATTTTCTTAAGTTTATGACCATGTATGTTCGGTAAAACATAGACATGAACGAAAGGGACCAGTAGTCAAACCATGGACATCCATATTGATCCTTATGAATACACAGATAATATTTGAGTGAACCTTTCGGTACCATGTATTATTGCCTCTAGGGCATATTTCCAGCAGGCTCCCACTTGCACTGGAGTCAGTAATCTATTCAACAATTTTTTATTTTACAACAATGGTAATATGGTATTTGTCCTTGCTTTTGCTTGTGGTATAGTCTTTGTCCTATCGAACCTGACAAGTTCAGATCCGAGTGTATCTTTGCATAATTTTTATGAAACTAACTTTGTATATATTGAATCACTCATAGGCCCTTTTATTCCTTAGACTGAGCCATGAAACCACTATTCAAAACATTGTTCCATTGGCACAAAGTACCTAGAAATCATACCAAGTTCATAAACGAACTTTTGATTCATCACCCTCCAATGTTGCTTCTAAAGCGCCAACATACTCAGCCAATTGTTATAGAATTCACCAAAGTAATTTTTTGGGACCAATTCCAACTTACTGTGCCAACAATTATTGCATAACACAAATCACTTAATTGAAATCAAAAATCACTTGGAGCACCGATTTAAGATTCTATCAATGTGACTACTTACAGCGAGCCTGTATTGATGTAACTCCTTACAACGTTCTCTTTATTTTCTCCTTATGCGAGAAACATCTTGCTTTATATTTAACGACATTTTCACTGCTGTCCTATGATCAACACTTTGGTAACTTTACTCACAATTTTTTTACCATGGAAACAATAGAACAAGCTCCTACTGCATATATATTAAAAAAACAAATATGTTACATACATACAAAATTGGGCACACTTCTGTGAGTGTGAGGTGGGGGGAGGCAAAGCAGTCACACTAAAAGTACTAGTTATGTAATGGAGGCAACAGAGGCAGTAATAAACTGCCTTTTATTTGTGTGTACCCTAAAGCTCAAGTTAGCAAAATCAACTTTGAATATTTGTTTCCAGGATGAGAATGAAGGGGTTACACTCGTGAAGTAGTAGTTGTTGCGCTCTTTCCAAAGGCTCAAGGCAGCTACTAGGAAAATGTCCATCAGCATTTTTCAAGGGTGTAGCGCCTTTAGCTGTCTAATGAGCTTGAATCTATTATCGTGCGTAGTCCAATGAATGTTCAGGATTCGCCAACATATAAGTGCTCCACAGTTTCTTCTCTATGCTCCCCACACAGCAGGCAGTCTCTTTTGTTGAATCTTTAGGCCTAACCTTCACTAGTTGTTCTTGACATTAGGCTTATCACCAACATTATAATGCCTCCTGTTGAGCATGTCTCTCGTGTTAACACGGTCAGATAACAAGCCAACCAAATACTTTAATCTTGGGTATGCTCTTGGATTTCCACAGCCATTTAAACGCTTTATGTGCAAGTACATCTCTAAAATAGAAGTTGTAATATGCAGTGGTCCGAAAGACTGCAACTCCCCAGATATAAGTCCAGATATCATGTGATCGACTAGAGATGTCAACATTGATCACTTCATTTTGCATTTGTTTTACTTCGTCGTGGGCTTGCACAGATAAAGGGCGTTGAAAGACGGCATGCAAGTAAGTGGCAAGGAGGAATTCCTTGACAGAGGCGTCCTCGACGGTGGTGTAGGAGTATGCTCGAGGGAAGGACTCTGAGACTTCTTTCTTGGCATGTTGGTGTCGGCAACTTCGAGTATCAAATTCCATGTTCCGGGTGAAATTATTAGGCCTAACCTTGAGTAGTTGTTCTTGATAGTGGTGGTTTTGCTCCCTTGTTGAATGCGTTGTCTGGTTGGACTTCCTCTCCTAAAACCCATTATATGATCTATGTGCTTGGATCCGAGTCCAAGGACGACACCCTTCATGCACATTTTCATTTAAAAGGCACCACTATTAAGGAAACTTATCTTATTTTTTCGTTCTGAAGAGCTCTCGTCCCGGTTTCCCAATAAAAGACAACGTTAGGGAAACTTCTAATAGTTTGAGTGTTGTCAACACGGTGGTAGTTATTGATGTTTTATTATAACGAGTCGCACGCCTTGCCTAATTCTTTCTTCTCATTGCTTTAGTGGTTGTGCACGTCCTATCCATGCAAAGGTCAAGTGTGCGTTTAGCTCCTTGAGACACTACAATTCAATGAAAACGCCCTCTGCTTCCTTGAGTCCCAATTGCTTCGGACCAGATGTAGGTAATTTGGCGCCATCGCGGTTCACGGTCACCGGTGCCTCTCGTGCCTTCCGTGTCCAGATAACTTGGAGAAACACAAGACTCATTCAATAGTACTCCCTCTATCCCAAACTATAAAAACATTTTTAACACTATAATAGTGTCAAAAACGTTGTTATATTAGGGGACGGAGCGAGTAACAACTGTCTGTCCCTTCGAGCCTTCACTAGTTCACTTCGTCACGCGCCTACCAGCCGTCCAACCCCAGCCTTCACTAGTTCACTGTGTTAAGCAAGCAGGAAGTTGCCTCTTGTTTAACACTGCAAAGCCGAAAGCCCCCACACGCCCAGCAGGAGAAAAGTCACATGAGGCTATTAACGCCACTTAATTTAATCCTACACGGTCCCATCGTCACCAGCTGTTTGTACGCCGGCATCCCGACCGCTGTCTTCAGCGCGTTCATACATTCGAAGCTCCAGCACAGCACATAACTATAAATACATCTCACACACTCCACAGATGCCAACAGCGAACACTCCCACTCAAGCTCAAGTATCTCGCACCGGAGTAGCTCACACTCCTCACTAAGCTCAAGCACCAAGCTCGACTGCTCAGAAAGGAAGCGCCGACCACTCTGCCGGTTGCCATGGGCATGGGCCTTGAGATCCTGAGCTCCTCCCCCTCCTCTTCCAACGAGAACGCGTTGGTGGCCAAGCGCCCGGCGGGGCGCACCAAGTTCCGGGAGACAAGGCACCCGGTGTACCGCGGCGTGCGGCGCCGGGGCAACGCCGAGCGGTGGGTCTGCGAGGTGCGCGTCCCCGGCAAGCGCGGCGCGAGGCTCTGGCTCGGGACGTATGCCACGGCCGAGATCGCAGCGCGCGCCAACGACGCCGCCATGCTCGCCCTGGGCGGCCGCTCCGCCGCGCGCCTTAACTTCCCGGACTCCGCGTGGCTGCTCGCCGTGCCGTCCGCGCACTCCGATCTCGCCGACGTCCGGCGCGCGGCGGTCGAGGCCGTCGCGGATTTGCAGCGACGGGAGGCTGCCGGTGGGTCCATCACCGCCACCGTCAACGAGGAGGCCTCCTGTGGCGCTCCTGCGGAGTCGTCGTCGGAGTCTGACGATGCCAGTTCGTCGGAGACGTCGAAACCTTCTGCCCATGGGGACTTTGCGCTGCCGGGCGGAATGGACGTAGAAATGTTCAGTAGGCTTGACTTGTTCCCGGAAACGGACTTGGGCTCGTACTACGCGAGCCTCGCGGAGGCGCTGCTCATGGACCCACCGCCGGTGGCGACCGGCACCGGCGCGTACTGGGATGACGGAGAGTTCGGCGAGGTGGCAACTGAGTTCGCGCTCTGGAGCTTGTAGCCGATTCTGCTATGTTTTGACTCTGTAGTCTTTATTTTTTCCAGTTGAGAATTCATTATAACACAGTTTTATTCCACTGTTTATACTCCGGTTCTTCTCTAGCTGAGACGAACTACACGCAGTTTCAAGCTGTAAAAAGGAGCACACAAAAAAAACACAAATCGAAGCAGATACAGTAGTAGAACGAGAGGCGAGACGGCTTTGCAATGGGCTCCAGAAAAAGGAAATATTCCTTCATGCAGCATGAGCTCAACAGGCAAAGCAGAACCCGACGAGAGGGAGGCAGCTTTCAGTCGATGTTAACCCTTGTTCGCAACGAGCAATCCACAAGATGTGGTCCGATGTCATGTCTCCCATCCGTCTGTCTATAACATGTGGTCTCTCGGGTTGATCTGGTCACGGGCCCAGCAGGTTTGAGCGACGAGAGCTCTGAATCTTCTCGGTGTGTCTCCTGTGGAAATCTTTGCAGCTGAGCCTGCCGTCACCTTCACTCACAGACTCGCTTTCAGCGGGACTAAGATGATGAGGCAGTAGCACACTCTCACGCGGGGCGGGGAGCCGGCGGGTGTTCTTCCGATATCTTTTGTAGGATGTGACTTGTCCTTGTAGCCAGATATTTAGACGTGTAGTGATACTTGCTGAGTAGTGACTAGCGCGTGTGCACAATACGTAATTCCGAACTTGTTTCCATTCGGTGTAAAGGATTTCACAGGATTTGTATAACACTATAATTTCTTTCGTAGTACTATTTTGAAGGAAAAACTATAGGAAAATGATAACTAGCAAACACCAGATTTTTTGGCGCTCTGAGTGAACGCCCTCAAAGCCGTCTGATCATGGTAGAACAACAGCAATTTTTCTGTGAAGCGTGACAGTTTTTTGTTTTTTTCCCCGCTACATGACCATTTTCGCCTCCGATCATGGCAAACCCTACAAAGTTGACATGACAAATTTATTAGTAGGTTTGGCATTGTAAGTTTGACGTATGCTGAAAAAACGCTCCCCGGGAATGTTCCCCGGATATTGCTGTCCAAACTACATCAACAGTTCTGCTAAGTCTCAGCACACTGAGACTTCTTTATGTTTTAATCGATACTATCTTCTTTTCATTTTTTTTGCGGGTGAAAGAAAATTTATTTCTCACACATAAAGTGCCTCGGCATTACATAAGTCAGGTACCTTATCCGGTCCAGATCCCAACCACACCACCGTATGTTTATGAACTCTACCAAAGTTTGCAAGAAAATGACTCACACCGTTCTGTTCTCTACGAATATGAACTAGCTTAACCTCCCTTCCTGCTAGCATCAAACGCCTAACCCGATCAACAAGCAAGGCAAAACGAGATCTATCCCTCGTCGGTGCTAGTAGCGCATGTACCGCCACCCCGCAGTCTGTCTCCATCTCAATAGGCAAAGGGGTCCATTGAAGTGCCAAGTTGAGCCCGTCCATGCAGGCCTGCAGTTCGGCTTCCAGAGGATCCGAACACGTCCGGAGTTTTCTGCATAAAGAAAAAATGATGTCGCCCGTGTCGCTCCGGAGGACCATGCCTATACCAGCCTCTCCCACTACTAGGAAAAGGCATGTTAGTGGCGCACCGAATTTGCCTTCTAATGGCGCACTACCGGTGCGCCACTGGCATCACGCCATTAGAATTAAATTCTAATGGCGCACCACGCCATTAGTATAGCGTGCAGTGCGCCATTAAAATGCCTCCCAGGGGGGCATATGTACCCATGTGCTTTGGCATTCTAATGGCGCACCAGCAGTAAATGCGTCATTAGTGTGATGATCACAGTGCGCCATTAGTGTCTTGTGTGGTGCGTCATTAGTATGAATATTAGGTTTTTTTTGCTTTTCTGATTTTTGCACAGGTTACAAAATATATTATTGGACAGAATATAGACAGCAGCACACAACAACATCAGATTCATCGAATACAATAGAAGATTAGTCTCCGAATACAATTCATCATATTAGTCTCCGAATTCAAAAGACCGAACAAAGATAAAACATTACAAGTCTCAAGACCGCGAGTATCGAGTTTGCCTTCACATTACAAGTCGATATCGATCATCTAAACTACCATCACATAGAAGAGAGCTGTGGTCATCACGATGAGCATCATCGCGATCAAACTGGTCTTCATCCGGTTCCTCCAATGCTCCCTCCTCTCTCCCGCTAGATAGCGGGCGTATCTACATTCGGCCTCCGCCCTAGTGGTGTACCCTTTGTAACTGTTACCGCTGAAACGGTGAACCTGTCTCCGACACTCCTCCCAGTCGTCATAGACTCCGGGAACCTTACCCTTGTACACGACATACGACGGCATCTCTATGCACAAGCCAAACAACAGACAATACATAAGCAATATGTAAGTATGCAACAAAAGGATCGGAAGAGAAAAGTAAGATATTAATAGCACGATTCATGGTCCTACTAATAAATAGCATGGATTACATCTAAGTTGAACGACTGTCCAAACCAAAAAGACATACGAATTCATTAAAGTATAATTACAACATGAGCCAATCAATGTTTTAGAACTACACATCACTATTTTCGACTCGACTCATCGGACAGGAATGTGGATGAAGCCGTCGTCTGTCGTGATGGTCATGAAATCACGGTCGTTGTCACCCTGCATTTGTAGCGTTTCATCTATCTCACTGTTGGACGGTTGATATCTGAGGAAGAACTGCCCCGAGGTATGAAGGACATCTTGATGGATGATGTCCGCAAACTCCGACTGGATGCGAAAGAAATCTTGTCTGAGGTCCGCGTCCTGGACTGCCGACAAGCTCGCGGCCCAATCTTTGAGATTATCTGGTAGCAGAAGTTGATGATGGTCCCTTACGATCGCCCGCATGTGATGGAGGGCGTAGTAGGCATCCTTCTGACCGCCAGGCGGCTGCTTGACGCAGCAGAACTTCGTATTGTGTGAGAACATGTGCTTGCCGTACTTACGAACTGCCCTGGTGAAGGTGCCTCCAGATTTGGTGTAGCTGGGGAGAACATCATTAAGAACTTTCTTGACATTTGTGTAGTCTATGTTGGAGTTACGGTTCGGGTCGAAATACGTGGCCATGGAATATTTCGGGCTTAAGAGGATGAGTGTGCAATGTGTGTAACTGCACAGAACACGGAATGTTAGAAAAAAAAGAACGATCGAAATCTAAGAAATCATATGTTACGGGGCGGTTAAGGGATGACTTACTCGGGAAAGTAAGCCACAAGGAAGTTATCCTTATCTGGGTTTGCCAGAATGACGCCTTCGAGGTGTGAACTCGCAACTTGGCGGTCCCCAGCGCTGCTCAAGTGCTTGGCACACATGTAGAAGGGGTCGACTATCACGATGTCCGGGGTCTTGTCTCTAATGATCCGCATCTCCATACTCAGCGAAAACAGCCGAACGAAGGTGTAGTGCAGCGGATGAAGGTTAAACATAGCAAAGATGTCATCAAACCGCAGGACGATCGTACCCTCGATGTCGCCATCCACAAAGCCCTTGCCCTCTGGCACCTTGGCCATGAAAACCAGGTATGCCACATCCTTCTCCCTGAGACGCCGCTTCTCAAAAGAAAGAACACTGTCATGCAGACTCCGCATAGCACCGGTTGCAGCATTCAGCATATTTGGCGGTAGCATCGCCCTACCCGCCACATGCACCCTCCTCGAGATATCCTTAGGTGAAGGTGGCCCGTCCTGAGCACGGATCGAACTCAGTGCCGGCTGGCTCGCACCGGCGCCCTTGTTAGTCTTTCGTTTCCGTCCCTTCTTCTTGATCTCCTGTAATTGGACCGAGTTCTGCTCACAGACCGCCTTCTTGAGCATGTTGGGGCTGATAATATTTCGCACCTCAGCTATCTGAGGCTCGGTGAAGGCGGGAGCTGGAGGCGTGTCTTGAGAACTGAACGCCAGACGACGCCTGTTGCAATTGGAATTCTCCGCCGTACCAGCTAGATCGCGGTGGTCTTGGTTGGGTTCTTGAGAAAGAGGCCCGCAGAACTCGTCAGCGTACCCCTGTTCGACAAAGTACTTATCAACGTTGGTAAATGTACCATCGTCGTTGTCGTCGCCGTCCGGATCCTGTGCCATAGGGCTGTCCGGATCCTGTGCCATAGGGATGTCCGGCAGGTCCGGTAGTGTTGCGGCGTTCTTGCCATGGCTTGGCGCCGGCACGACTGGCGGTCTTGTCTGTGGGGTGGTGTCCCCCGTCCCCAAACGAATCTGGCTCTTCGGCCAAAGCAGGGGCCAGTTTACGCAGGCGCTGAGGGTCATCTCATCTTCTTCGTCGGCCCCAGCGGGTCGAATCGGAAGTAACAGCTCGTCGCAGCCTGGCAGCACCCGAACCACTTCAACCCTATACATTGTGGGTGGCATCGGATTACCGTGGAACATGGGGTTGCCCGGTTGAACGATTCTGCCCTTGGCGACATCGACCAACTCGGCGCCCACGAAGTGCAGAAGAGTGCAAGGAACGTCGGCGGTGCCCTGCGAAAACATGTACAGGGCGTCAGGGATGCCCAGTCAAAGGCAAGGAGATGAAGTCATCGGCCGAGAGGCTTAGTTACCGTGATGCCGTCGAGCTCGGCTAATGTCGAGGCACCGCCAACGGCGGGCGTGCAACTGACGGAGGGGGCGCTTGTTGGCGAGGTGCCGGCCGGCGTACACTCGGGTGCATTAAGCTCCAATGCCCGTGCCGGCGCCGGAGACACGAATATCGCCTCCGCCGGAGACACCAATGGCGCCGCCGCCGGAGATACCAATGGCGCCGCCGGAGACACCAATGGCGCCGCCTGCGCGCTGTGCGAGTTGCTGGCCGTGAAGCTGGGAACCGGGGGAGGCCCCTGTTGGCCGCCCGCAATCCACATCGTCAGCCCATGAATCAACGTAGGCACCATGGTGTTGAGCGTCGTTCCAAGTTGTTGTTGCACTTGCTCTTGGACAAGCTCCGGAATCCGCGCCACTTGTGCCTTGAGTTCTTCAACCTCGCGCGTCTGGCTTTTCGAGCTGGTCTTTTTCTCCTTCCGCACACCAGCTGTATAGTATGACCCCCATTTTGTGGACAAGCCTTTGCCGGCCACACGACCAGCTGACGTCGGCTTAGTGAGCTTATCCTTGTTTTTCATTACGTTCAACGCCCTATTTAAAGGGGTGTCGAAAGGGGAGCTCTTAGACGACCCCGTGCTACTACTTTCAGTGTCCTGCGAAAGGAACGTGAACCATTTAGAAATATTGGGGATTAATTAGAGTGCAACCATATGGAGCTAATTACGCGGGGGTGTATTCCTTACCAGAAGAAACTCAAGCGCCCTGGTCTTCGGATCCGTGGTAAGCTCCTTTGTTATCGGGTCCTCCTTGTACCGGGCCCTGACATAGTTCCTGGTCTGCTTGTCACCGCTGTATTTCTTGAAGTGGGGCGGTAGGCCTTGCTCGGCACGCTCCGCGTCCTCCTTGTCCCATATAGGCTCCGCCACTCTGTAACCGCCGGGACCGAGTTTGTGTTCCCCTAAGTTCAACTCCCGCATTTCTTTCCCCCACTGACTTGATTCGGAGGTTGCACAGCTCTCGCACTTGATCTTGAACTCCTTGTACTCATCTTCGCTCATCAAAGGATATTTCGCCTTGATCTTCTCATAACTATCACCTTTATCAATCATTCTCTTCACCACGCTTTTCCAAGTAGACAGGGTCGTGCTCATCTTCGTGAGGGCGGCACTGTTTACTTTATTCCCTGAGAGGTGTGTGTTTTCAAATTCGGCGGGGAACTTATATCGTTCGTGCAGCTTCGTGAAGAGGAGGTTGCGCAAATTCCCTCGGTCCTTATGCCTAAGGTTCTCGGTGTTGATCGATACGGTGCTCCGGAGAATGCACCCGAGCTGAAACGAGTACCCCTTGACTATATGTTTGGGCTCCGTTGGATTCCCGTCAGAGTCCACTTGAGTGAATTCCTCCTTGAGGGTGCGGAGCGCATTCGGGCGCCGGTCCTTCCTTTGCTTCTTCGGTTGGCTGCCATCTGTGTGTGCGCCGCCATCATCAGTGGTGGCATCCTCGGCGGCACCATCAGTGGTGTCATCCCCGACGCCACTAGGGGTTGTGTAATCAGGATCGGTGTCTTCCGCGGCGTCCTCATAGCGGTGAGGTTGTTCCTCCATCTCCTGGGATAGCTCCCAGAATTGCTTGCCGCCCAAACCACCGGCCTCATCCTTGTGGGCCATGTTTCGCTCTAAATAGGAAAAAAGTTTGGTCAAAAAGTTGGTTATTGTCAAGGAACAAGATCATGGTCTCATCATTTAGGGTTTGTCGACACCGAGGCACCCTAAAAGCCTAAGCTTTCATCATTTAGGGTTTGTCGACGCCGAGGCACCCTAAAAGCCTAAGCGTACATCATTTAGGTTCTCATCGACACCGAGTCATCCGGGGCAGCCAAGTTAAGTTTTCATCATTTAGGGTTTATCGATGCCGAGGCACCCTAGGTTGGGCCTAATCACTTGGCACTAATCACTTGGCTCTATTGCCACCTATATTGGGTTTATCATCTAGGGTTTATCGATGCTAAGGAGAATTCTAAGTTGGGCCTAATAACTTGGCTCTATTGCCACCTATGGTTTAATGCAGCAAGAATGGCAGGGCAGTTGATCCTACTTAACTAAGTACTAAGATACCCCGGCCCATGCATTAGTCGCAAGTACCCCATATGTCCTATTTTTAGCAAAGTCATGCTAAAATTCACGGAAAATTTTAGCATGACCTTTGCTGAAAATAGGACATATGGAGTACCTGGATTTGCCGGAACGGAAGTTAATCGACATTCCGGCAAACTCAAGGGCAACTCGGGGTACCTGCAAATTCATCACGACACAATGGTCGGAGACAAAACCCAGCAAACTAGCAAGATGATCATCATCTTTGCAAGACAGTAGCTCAAGTTTTTGACAGTAGCCTCTGAAGAAAACAGCATTGCAACATTCAAGTTCACAGGATAAAAAAATCATCCACATCCATAACAAAATGCCAGCTGCTGCCATGGTCAAAGAATAGATTATGATAGCTGGACAAGTACAGGTCAAACTAGATAATTTTCAGAACCAGTTTAACCACCGCAGGATAAAACAATGCATCCAAGACTGGGCTTAGACTAATATCCTCATAGCATAATCTGACATCAAGCAAATAATATAAGAACAGTGAAAATGTATGTTCACTGCAAATGAATATGGACCAAGTGTTCACATTCTTGGAGTAACAAATATTCATCTACTCATTTGTAGATACCTAGGAGTAACAAGACTGCACTTGCCAATAATGTTTTATTCAATGAAGCAAACCAAGTCAATCTGTAGCCATGCTATACTAAATTCTAACTATAACAAGGATACTCACTGCACTAGACATCAAAGGGCTGTCCAAAAGCAAACTCAGTTCCCATTTGTTGCTCAAGTAAATAGCAGGCATGCCTCACATGTTTTTGTTCTAGAAAAACACAGACTCCGGCTTCGACAGCATAATACAGAGTACTGAACCAACATTGTGAATACAAGATCCTCCACCACTGCAGGTAACACCAACAGCCACAGGGAGCCCTAACTTAGTCCAAAATGACATGGCTAGGTCTCAGGTTTTCCCACTATAAACATGGAAGAACACACATAGAGATCCATGGATCGCACCCTGCCCCCAGCTACGCGCTGCACCGATCATGCCCTGGCACCTGCGCATCAACACGGCAACTAATCACACGGCCGCATCCGCCCTCTCACGCGCCAGCCCACCCACCTACGCATCGCGTTAGAGCGCAGCCATGGCATTCAATCAACACACGACCAATATAAATCTGCTCTGATTTCGCAGGCCCGGAGGAGCAGGGGACGGATTCGGCACAAATACGCAGCAGGGCGGGCTGGGGAAGAAGGAGGGAGGGGGGAGTGTTGGGGCGGGCGGCGCTTACGGATTGCTCGGAGTGCCAGGCGAGGCTGCGGCAACTAGGAGATGGGATTGGGGTAGGGTCGCCTCACTCACCTGCTGGCTAGCGCGCCGGTGTCGGGGAGAGGCGGGAGGGTTCGGGTGGCGTGAGCAAGGAGGTTGGTCGGTGCGGCGGTCCTCGATCTACGGTGGCGGTCCTCCTGGATCTGCGGCAGCGGTCCTCCTCGAGAGTCACTTGGCAGCAGCAGCTTCCCAGCCCGTCAGGGCACTCCTCCCTGGTCCGGACTGGCCATGCTGCTCGGGGACGGCGAAGGAGGCGAGGGGGGCGGCGAACACGGGGGGCAGTGGGTGAGATCGATGAGGCAGGGGAGAGATTAGAGAGATTGGAGATTTAGTATGGGGGAAAGCTTTCTAATGGCGCACCACCCCCTCGTGCGCCTTAAGTACGACTATTCTAATGGCGCACCACCCCTCGGTGCGCCATTAGAATTTTGTTTTAATCTAGCCCACTAGCCATATCTACAACCTAACCCTATCTACAATAGAACCCACCCACTAGCCTGACTGGTTAGCACGTAGCACACACACCAAGAGGTCCTGGGTTCGATTCCCAGGCTCCCCAATATTTTTTATGCATTTTAAATACTGTTTTTTATATTTATTTATGTTTAAATAGGTTCAAACTTGTTTAAATCATAATAGTAATATTTTTTTATAAAAACAGTAATAATTTTTTAAAAAATATGTTCAAATTTGTTACTTGAAAATACCATCGGCGGCGGCGGTGGAGCGGGGGAGGGTGCAGGGGGTGCCCATTGGCGGCGGTGGAGCGGGGGAGGGTGTGGGAGGCCGGGTGCTCGTCGGCGGCGGTGGAGCGGGGGAGGGTTGCGGTGGGTCGTCGGCGGCGGTGGAGCTAGCGGGGGAGGGTGCGGGTAGGATCGAGATGGAGGGGGATCGAGATCGAGATGGAGGGGGAATCGAGATCGAGATGGAGGGGGATCGAGATCAAGTGTCCTCATGAATTCAAAAAGTGCCCATTAAATTTAAAAATATTCATGATATCAAAAAGTGCCCATGAAATACAATCGAGAAATGAAGACTACGATTTAAATACAATCGATCTTAGCTAGCTATCTGTTCACAATCTTCTTGCCCTTCTTTTTCGCAAATGGAGTTCTTCTATGGAACGAACGTCCTTTAGGTAGGGTGGTCCTGCTTCTTCTTGTGGTGTGTGTTGCTACTTTATCGTCGTCGTCATGTTCGATCTTCGGGTCACCGTACTTGTCGAAGTCTTGCTCATTGGCTACTCCATCCATTCCGATGATCTTCCTTTTGCCTCTCCTCACGACAACACGACTGGGCTTTGACGGGTCGGTAATGAAGAAGCATTGGTCCACTTGGGAAGCCAGTACCCATGGCTCATTTTTCGCGGTGACGTTTGCGCCCGCGGTCTTGGATTTGGCTTCGCGTATAACCATGGTGGTGAAATACCGGTCTTCTTTTAGGACGCTCTTGGCCCATCTGACACGGAACATCGGGACCTTCTCTCCAGCGTAGCTCAGCTCCCAGATCTCCTCGATCCTTCCGTAGTATCTGTCGTTGTCGTTACCGGTGTAGGATTCCATCGTTACCCCGGAGTTCTGATAACCATCGCTCTTCATGTCCTTGTCCTCGGTGTAGAATGTGTAGCCGTTGATATCGTACGCCTCATAGGTCATCAGGTTGTGCTCGGCGCCCTGTGACAAGGCGAATATGAGTTGTTCTTCCGCGGAAGAATCCTCATGTAAAGGGTACGACAGAAGCTTCTGCTTGAACCAACGCGTGAAACATGAGTTGTGCTCTTTGAGTATATCTCCGCCCGTCCTCTGTTGGCCTCGGTCATTGTACGTCTTCTCAATAAAGGTTTTGTGCTCTACCACCCAAGGATCGACCACGTCTATGTGTTGTAGCGCGACTAGGTTTGCTCTTTCAAAGTCGGCGAGTCGACCCTCGAAGTCGACGTGCATTTCGCGGCGACCCTCACGGTGACCCCATCCAGCGAGCCTGCCGAGGTGCCTGTTGACGGGCAGACCAACGGGGTTCTCGATGCCTAGATAATTCGTGCAGTAGGAGATGCACTCTTCGGTCAGAAAGCCCCTGGCTATACTTCCCTCTGGACGTGACATGTTGCGAACGTATCCTTTGATGACACCATTCATCCTTTCGAACGGCATCATGCTGTGCAGGAACGTCGGCCCGAGTTGGATGATATCCTCCACGATATGGACCAGCAGATGCACCATAACGTCGAAGAATGCGGGCGGGAAGTACATCTCAAGCTCGCATAGTATCACCACGATCTCTTCCTGTAGCCTTCTGAGTTGCCTCACGCCAATCGACTTCCGAGAGATGACGTCGAAAAAGTTTCATAGGCCAAATAGCGTTTCACGGACGTGCGCGTCCATGATCCCACGGATTGCAACTGGAAGTATCTGCGTCATCAGCACGTGACAGTCGTGAGACTTCATCCCGCTGAACTTCTGCTTCGCTGGGTCTAGGTATCTTCTTATCTTCCCCGCGTAACCGTAAGGAAGTTTTACTCCTAGGAGGCAGGTGAAAAACTGCTCGATCTCCTCCTGACTTAGAGTGAAGCACGCGGGAGGGTAGTCATTTCCGGTCTTCTTGGCCTTTTTGCCTTTGCGACGAATTTCTGTGTCCTGCTTCGCCTCATCATCATCATCATCATCATCATCATCATCATCATCATTAGCGTGAAGCTCCTGCCTGATGCCCATTGATTTCAAGTCTGCCCTTACTTTCGGCCCATCTTTGGTCCTCTCTGGCATGTTGAGCAGGGTATCAAGCAGACTCTCGCACACGTTCTTCGTGATATGCATGACATCAAGGCTGTGAGGCACACGGTGGATCTTCCAGTACGGCAAGTCCCAAAAAACAGACCTCGTTTTCCATACCTTCAGCAGCGGCTCTGGCGCCTTTCGCTTCTTTCCCGGCTCTGGCGCCTTTTGCTTCTTTCCCGGCAGTGGGCAGTCTTTCCAATTTTTCAACAGCTCGTCTATTTCCTCGCTGCTCCTCGTACACGGGCGTTTTCGGGGTTCAGTTTCACCATCGAACAGATCCTTGCGTTTCCTCCACGGGTCATCGTCGTGAAGCCACCTTCGATGTCCCATGAACACGGTTTTCGAAGACCCGGGATCTCTATCTAGCTGGCGATACGTTGTGTCATCCATGCGCCTTACACATCCAGAAAATCCATGGACTACCTGCCCCGCGAGATATCCGTAACCGAGATAGTCGTGCACCGTCGTGAGCAGTGCGGGCTCTCATAGGGAAATATTCTTTCTCTGCGGCGTCCCATGTATTGGCTGGCGTTTTCCACAACGTGTCTAGCTCCTCCTTCAGCAGCCCCAGATACAGATTGATGTCGTTCCCTGGTTGTTTTGGCCCTTCAATTAGCATACTCATGTGAATGTACTTCCTCTTCATGCACAACCAGGGGGGAAGGTTGTATATCCACACAAACACAGGCCAGGTGCTATGTGTGCTTCTCTGGCTGCCAAACGGATTGACTCCATCGGTGCTCGCGCCCAGCACGATGTTCCTTGGATCCTTCCCAAATTCTGGGTATTCGAAGTTCAACGCTTGCCACTAGCTCGCATCCTTAGGGTGACTCAGCATCTTGTTTTTTTATTTATCTCCGGATCATTTCCATCATCTTCCCGCTTCTTCTCCTCCCTATCCGCGTGCCAACGCAAGAGCTTTGCTACCTTAGGGTCCGCGAAATACCGCTGCAGACGAGGAGTGATCGAAAAGTACCACACCGATTTTCGAGGAGCTTTCTTCCTCTTCTTGTATCGAGTGACGCCGCACACCGGACATATGGTAGACTCCGCGTGCTCGTCCCGATAAATGATACAATTGTTCATGCACACATGGTATTTCACGTGCGGTAAATCCAGAGGACACACAATTTTCTTCGCCTCCTCGAAACTGGTCGGGCACTTGTTCCCCTTGGGAAGACGTTCGTGCCAGAATGACATGTTCTCGTCGAAGCATGCGTCGGTCATTTTGTGTTTTACCTTCATCTCCAGAGCCATGAGCGTTACTTTCAGGCGGGTATCCTCGGGCCTGCATCCTTCATACAATGGAGTAACCGCGTCTATCTCTAATTGATCCAGCTTGGCTTTCTCTCGGGCGGCAGCTCTTGCGTTATCCGTCTGCTTGAGAAGCAGCTTTTGAATATGAGGGTCCTGCACCCAGCCTCCATCGTCGTCTGCTCCGGCATCTTCATCTTCATGATCATGCCCTTCGTCTTGATCTTTCTCATCATCATGTATGACATCTTCTACATGATGATTGTGTACAGCATCACTGTCGTGATCATGTCCTGGAGATTCTTCGTCTTCTCGCCCGCCCTCGCCGCGATGGTACTTGTCTTGTTGCCCTTCCTCATTTCTTGCCCGGCCCCCATGGACGACTTCATAGTCATCTTCATCACCTTGCCACCGATAGCCATCCATGAAACCACGCAAGAGCAGGTGGTCCCGCACCTGCCCGGAATCCGGGTCCGCAATAAGGCTCTTCAGCTTGCATCTTCGACACGGACATCTTATCTCTGTCTCGTTCTTTTGAAGCATCTCGGCCTTCGCGGAGCTCAAAAACCTATTCACGATGCCTTCAGTCATCGTGCGGACCATGGTCGCCTGCGGGGTAGAGCAAAACAATATTTTAGAACCAAGAAATTTTTTGGCATGACCTTCCCTAAAAATAGGACCAAAAAGAATGCATAGTGCCAAAATTCTCGCTGAAACGGAAATGAATCAAAACATTCCGGCAAAATATTGGCAACTATCGCATTTCAAATAGCAGTACCTTCAAACACAAACATATATGCAACACCACAAACACATGCAACACCACAAACATACATAGATCTAGCTAGGCCACAAAAAGTGCATGTGCACGTTGTTGGAGCGAGTTAGGGAGAAAAAAAGTAGATCTACATCATGAAGATAGCTTTCCCCTTACTTACCTATCAAAAAAAGGTAATTTCACCACTTAATTTTGATGAATCTATGGTGGAAATGAGGTGAGGAGGAGGAGCCAGCCGAAAGCTTGGAGAAGGAGGTGGAGGGAATGAAGTGGGGAAAGTGAGTGGGTAGATGTGGGGCTGTCCAAAATATCTTGTTGGGGTCCCAGGTTACTAATGGCGCACCACCAGCAAATGCGCCATTAGTACCTGGTTACTAATGGCGCACCTGCAGGTGGTGCGCCATTAGTAGTTTTGCAAAAAAGTAAAAAAATAAATATATATACTAATGGCGCACCGGGTAATAGTGCGCCATTACTAGTTTAAACTAGTAATGGCGCATTGTGAAACGGCGCGTCATTAGTAGTTTTGCAAAAAAAAGAATAATTTTTTTTACAGTAATGGCGCACTATTTGCCTGGTGCGCCATTACTAGTTAGAACTAGTAATGGCGCACTTCGACCTGATGCGCCATTAGTTTGTATGGAAAAATGGAAAAAAAAATTAATACTAGTGGCGCACCCTGTTTCTGGTGCGCCATTAGTGTCTTCCACACTAATGGCGCATCACCAACCGGTGCGCCATTAGTATATAGTAGTGGCGCACTGCTTCTATGATGCGCCATTAGTATCAATCCTATCTATAGCCCTTTTCCTAGTAGTGTCCGCTGGTGGCATTGTAGGAGCCGTCGACGTTGAGCTTCACCCACCCCGTCGCCGGTCGAGACCAGCGTAGCACCGTGGTTGGAGCAGGAGACTCATGCTGCATGGGCCGGGGGTGGCTAACAGCGTCCACCACCTGCTTCCCCTTGATTGGATCCGCCTGAGGAGAGTTCTGGACGCCCACCAATGAATCAACGTAGCTGATGAGGAAGTTTTTGGATGCTTCGATTGGTGGTGGCTTCTTGTGGTGCACCATCTCATTTCGAACATACCAGCAGCGCCATAATGTCATCATGAGCTCCATCCTCTCCGTGTCCGGCAGCTCACAGAGAGCTTGGGCAAGCCATTCCGTTCCCGTCCGACGGAAGGATGTACCCGCAGGTATTCTCCATTGGTCCGCCATAGCCTGCCAGAGTGCGACCGCCATTGGGCACCTGCAAAAAACATGGTACGTGTCCCCCGGCTCCAAGGCACAGAGAGGGCACTTGTCAGAGACCTCCAAACCCCGGCGGCGTTTATTCACCCAAGTGGGTAGACAATCTGTGAGCAACCGCCATATGAAGATTCGAACCTTAGGAGGAGCAGGGCACCTCCAAATAAAAGCCCAGACGGCCCGTCGCCCGTCCGGTGCCCCGCTCGCCGCGACTGAAGAGAACCGGAGATGATCCTCAAGAGCAAGCCGATAAGCACTCCTCACGGTGAAGTTCCCGCTGCGTTCCGACTCCCATGCAAGCATGTCTGGACCCAACCCAGGAAAGGTTTTAATTGTTGTAATCACCTCCGCGTCGACCGGCAAAAAAATGCTCCGAACCAAGTCCATATTCCATGCTCCATGGTCATCCAGCAAGTCACATACACGCCGCACCCGGCATCTTCCATGGGGGGTAGTAGGCCTCCCGCTCCCATTCCTGGGAATCCAGCTATCGCGCCATATCCTGATCGCTCGTCCATCTCCTACGCGCCAGATCAATCCCTTCTTCAGGAGTTCAAGCCCGTGCTGAATTGCTTGCCAAGTAACTGAGGCCGCTGTCGAGAAAACCGTATCCTCCAAGTTACCAAACGGGTAGTAGCGTGCTTTCAGTAACCGGGCACACAAGCTATCAGGGTTTGTAAGTAGCCTCCAAGCTTGGCGTGCTAGAAGTGCCTGGTTAAAGAGTCGTAGATCTCGGAAGCCCAGTCCACCTTGCGCCTTGGGCTTGATCAGATGAATCCATGCCCGCCAGTGCATCTTCCTCTTCCCCTTTTCCAGTCCCCAAAAGAAGTTACGGATCATCCGCATAAGATCTTCACAGGTGGCTGCCGGTAGCTTAAAAACGCTCATGATGTAGGTTGGAATAGACTGTGCAATGGATTTAATGAGGACCTCTCTTCCGCTTTGCGCAAGTTGATTGCCATCCCATTCCACCATACGCTTCATATATTTCTGCTGGAGGTTTTGGAACATGCCCTTGGACATGCGCCCGTTTGGCGTGGGCAGACCCAAGTAGCATTCCTCGAAGCTATGCTGCTGCACCTCCAGTGTTAATACCACTGCATCCTGGTCTGTTCTCCGATAGTGCTCACCAAAGAGAATGGAGCATTTTTGCGGGTTGATAAGCTGACCTGTGGCTTGAGCAAAGGTGGCAAGTGCGCCTTTGACATGAGAAGCTTCCTGCTCGGTTGCTCTGAAAAACAGCAAGGTATCGTCTGCAAACATGAGATGTGAGATGCCAGGTGCACGTGGACAGACCCGTAACGGTGTCAGCTGCTGAGAAGTGACCCGTTGTTTCAAGATTTCCGCTAACCCTTCTGCCACGAAAAGGAACAAGAACGGGGAGAGGGGATCTCCTTGCCGCAGCCCACACGACGGTGCAAATGAATCTGATAGAGCTCCATTAACATTGCAACAATAACGGACTGAGGTGACACAAGTCATTATCAATCTCACCCACTGATCCACGAAGCCCAATCATCTCATCATTTGCTCAAGGAAGATCCAATCTACACGATCATACGCCTTGGACAGATCTAGCTTGTAAGCACAATAAGCTTTATCAGGGTCCTTCTCCTGTTTAATATAGTGAGTGCACTCAAAAGCAATGAACGCATTATCCGTAATGAGTCTTCCAGGGACGAAAGTGCTCTGTTCCTCAGAGATGATATCGCCAAGTAGTGGTCGCAACCGGTTCACCAAACACTTGGAGATGATCTTGTAAATCACGTTACACAAGCTAATGGGCCGGAACTCATATAAACGTTGGGGGTCTTCAACCTTTGGAATGAGCACGATGGTGGTGGTGTTTACCCCCTCCGGCATTACCCCCGACAAGAAAAACTGTCTGACTGCAGCAATGATGCCATCTTTCACTATGCCCCAATGACGCTGAAAAAACCTCACCGGAAACCGTCCGGACCAGGTGCCTTTAGAGGCCCAATCTGAAATAGTGCATCACTAATCTCCTTCTCCGAGAAAGCTTCACACAATTTGGCATTCATCTCCTCCGTAATGACCGGATCAAAAAGGTTTACCACTGTATGAGGGAGTAAACTAGGATCAGCTTCAAACAGATTATGAAAGTAACTCATAGCCATACCTGACATTACAGCCTGCTCCGAATGAAGGGCTCCCAAGTCATCCCGCAGTCCCTTGATCTTGTTTTTCCGGGCCCTCCATCTTGCTTTCCTATGGAAGAACTTTGTGTTCCGATCTCCATGTTTTAGCCACTCCATTCTAGATCGTTGCAGCCACATCATCTCCTCCTTGTACAAGAGTTCATCCATATGATCAGACTCTTTCCGTATCTCGCTACGGTTGGCATTCATATTGTGCAGTTCCTCCAGCCTCGTTCTGGACTTCTCAATCTCTCTTGTCACATTGCCAATCTTCTTATTGCTCCACTCATGTAATCTCAACATTGTTGATTTGAGGGCTTTGCTCACGCCTCCCAAGTCAGTTTTCGCGCCCGAAGCAGCCCAGGCCGCCTCTACCACTTCCGCCAGGGAGGCCTCACGCTCCCACATAACCTCATAGCGCCTCGCCTTTGCCATCTTCACCTGCGTATCTTGTCCACACCGCAGGAGAAGCGGGCGATGGTCCGACCGGGGTGACGTCAGGTGGAGCACCATCGCCTCCGGAAACATATCTCGCCAAGCATTGTCCGCTGCCGCTCTGTCCAGACGCACCTGCACATTAGCCCGGCCACTCCGTTTGTTATCGTATGTGAACGGATAGCCTGAAAAGCCTAGATCCACCAACTGGCACATCTCAAAGCAATCCCGAAAGGCTATCATCTGGGCCTGCGGCCTCGCCGTCATGGACATATGTTCACACTCCCATAACGCCTCATTGAAATCTCCAGCAACTAACCAAGGCAGCTCAGAAGTATTCCTTAATCTACACAAGCTCTCCCACATAAGATGTCTGTTTTCCACCCTAGGTTCACCATACACAAAGGTCACTCGCCAGAGAGGTTCCGAGGGAGCCACCCTGACAAAAACATCAATCCACCTCTCATTAACGTCCTGAATGCTGACATACATGGACTCATCCCAAAACAAAGCTAGGCCACCACTCTTTCCTTGACTGCTTATGCCCTCAAAACCATGGAGCCCAAGCCTACTGCGCAACCTTTTCATCTTTTGCAGCTGATTCCTAGTCTCACACAGAAACACCATCCTCGGGGAATTGGCTCTACAAAGAGCCTGTAAATCACGAACTGTACGAGGGTTCTCCGCCCCCCCGACAGTTCCATACTAGGCAATTCATTGTTCCCGACGGGGCGCCACAGCTGGCCCCGTCAGTTTACTAGCGGCCCCATGGCTAGTTGCCTCCAGATTTCCTTCCCTTCCCACACTGCATGCATCATCCTCCGTTTCCTGCTGTTCCTTTTTTCCTTTCTTCTGCTTGCCCCCCTCTGTCCCTTCTTCATACGGCACCATTCCCTTGCCATCGGGCACCATAACCTGGACTGGAAGGCCCCCGATTAGATGCCATTTCCCCAAGATGGAGTCATTGTAATCCATGGAGTCCACCGCGCTGCCAAAGGAGACCTGGAGCGTATCCAGCCCCCATAAAGCTGGTATCATATCCTCACCCCTTGGCTTGTCACGGATCACAAGTGCCCCATCCTTCTTAACTGCAGCAGATTTTTTTGGCTGTGATGTTATCTTCTTCTTTCGCTGGTTGGTATTTCATGTGAGCCCTGGCCTCTTTCCCTGGCATTCCCCGATGCATGTGAGCGCGTAGCCGACGACGCACTCCCCAAAGAGAAGTCCATACTCCGTCTTGCTCGTGGTTGTCCTGGTGATGGCGTGAATACAGCTCTATGATCAAATTTTTTGAACGGGGAGCATCTCAGCGTAGAATCATAGGCCTTGGTGGGTAACCCCACCCTCTTCTTCTCGCACGCCTCCTTATCATGTCCCATGAACCCACAATGAAAGCAAAAATGCGGTACCCGTTCATACTTTAACTGGAATTTCAAACGTTTAGTGGTGCCCTTTGCATTAAACTCCAGCGTCACCTCCTTCTGCAATCTCCTATTATACGGCAGCTTCACCCTCACCCTTAGAAATTCCTGAGTCCCATGGCCCGTCTGCGGAATATCCACCTCCAGCACCTCACCTAGGGTTCCTCCCAAGGCTTCTCCATAAACCCTAGTTTGCTTCTTTTCATTTTACATGGAGATTCGTGTAAAAAAATCTAGTTTTT
This sequence comes from Triticum urartu, assembly GCF_003073215.2. NCBI lineage: Eukaryota > Viridiplantae > Streptophyta > Magnoliopsida > Poales > Poaceae > Triticum > Triticum urartu. Next base: position 510,764,700 of record NC_053026.1, on the reverse strand, counting down.
TTCCTTTTCATATACTATGTCACTTAATAGACTGAGACCTAGCCACATCCATGTTAAAAGCATCATCTCGTCCAAACAATTAATAAACCGTGTTGGAGTTGCCCCTATATGTGGACTGCTGGAATACTCATCGCACCATGTCTGTTCAAGAGCATATCCAATAGATTTTGTATATTTTGATGGTCCAATCCCGTGATGATCCAAATTTGAAGCGCCAAAAAATTCTTTTTACATCTTCGAAAAAGGCTCAACTTTAACAAATGCTCCAAAACGGAGATGTAAATAAAAGAGCAGCTCCAATAGATGGTCCAAAACGAAGATGTAAACCGGCCGACGGCCGCGCGACTGCTGTTCAGCCACTGTACGGCCGACGGTGGCGGCAGTGGAGGTGGAGGAACGGCTCCTTGGCTGCCGAAGGACGCCGCCGGCCGTGGTTGCGAGTCGGCGGCCCGAGCCGCCGTGGTTGCCTTCGAGATTTTGGTCGGCCGATCCGCACATTCGGCCGAGTTCCGACGCGATTCGTCGGCCGTTTTGCCTCCGCCTCGTGGCTTCGTCGCCTTCGTAGGAACGGTCGGCGCAGTAGCGACTGGCCGGGCCACGCGAGGCCTGCGGGCGGGGGGCGGTGGCAAGGACGCGACGGCGGAGGGTGAGTTCGCCGCGGCGGCAGCGGAGGCGACGACGTGGGTCAGCCTACCGGTGACGACGGCGGCTTAAGGTGGGGGAGGAGGGGGGGCTGAGGGGCGGTCCGCGGGCATGCGGTCTCGAGCGGGAAGGCAAATGAACTGGTGGTTGATCGTTTTGTGGGCGGCCGCGGTTTTACATCGCTTGTATCTCGTGATGTAAATTTGCATCAGAAAGTTTTCAATCTTAACATCTCCGGAAGGCGGTAGTTCAACTTTTCTTATAGATGGACCGTCTGCTGGAGCAGCTTCTTTTACTCTCGAAGCTTGAAAAGTTAGTTATTTTTGCATATGAACAGTCTATCGAAGATGCTCTAAGTGGTGCCCCTTTGTGCCTTCCGTCTCCCTAGTACTCGGGGAACCAGACGACCCATTCAGCGGACAGAGATCAGGTGACATGCACATTTGCATGTCACCGTGTGCCTTGCGGCCGGAATTCAAATTTAAACATTGCGAAAAAATCTTAAAAAAATCATGCATCTTCACAGCACATATTAAGATAACCCCTAAAAAATACAAATCAAAATTCAAAACATACATCGAGAAACGAAAAAGAGAAACTCAGATGTGAATAGTCTACACAGAACCATTCATGAACTATTCATGACAGATTTCTCTTTTTCGTTTCTTGATGGATGTTTGGAATTTGAATCTGAATTTTTTAAGGATTATCTTAATATGTGCTGTGAAGATGCATGATTTTTTTTAGATATTTTCGCAATGTTTAAATTTGAATTCCGGCCGCAAGGCACACGGTGACATGCAAACGCTGCATGTCACCTGATCTCTATCCTCCATTCAGCAGTGACTGCTGTCTTCTCTTTGCAGCCGAACAGCCGGCGGACCAATCAGGCAAGGCAATCACCGCTGCATCAATACTGTTAAGCCAGCAGGAAGCTGCCTATTTTTGCTTAACACTGCGAAGCCAAAAGCCCCCACACGCCCACCAGGAGAGAAGTCACACGACGCTATCACCCCACATTCCCTTTGTCACCAGCTGTCCGGACACCGCATCCCTACCGCCGTCCCAAGCGCGTTCATACACTTGAACCTCCAGCATCACGCATACCTATATATAAGAAGTATCCCACACTCTCGCTCAAGCTCGACAAGCTAGCTCACACTCCTCAGTCCTCAGTAAGCTCAAGCACCAAGCTCGACTGCTCAAGCAGGAATCCACCAGCCAATCACCCAGCACTCAGCCGGCAGCCATGGACATGGGCCTTGAGGTCTCGAGCTCCTCCCCGTCCTCCTCGTCGGCGTCGTCCTCGCCCGAGCACGCGGCGGGGCGGGCGTCGCTGGCCAAGCGCCCCGCGGGGCGCACCAAGTTCCGGGAGACGCGGCACCCGGTGTACCGCGGCGTGCGGCGCCGGGGCAACGCCGAGCGGTGGGTCTGCGAGGTGCGCGTCCCCGGCAAGCGCGGCGCGAGGCTCTGGCTCGGGACGTACGCCACGGCTGAGATCGCAGCGCGCGCGAACGACGCCGCCATGCTCGCCCTGGGCGGCCGCTCCGCCGCGTGCCTCAACTTCGCGGACTCCGCGTGGCTGCTCGCCGTGCCGCCCGCACTCGCCGACCTCGGCGACGTCCGGCGCGCGGCGGTCGAGGCCGTCGCTGATTTCCAGAGACGAGAGGCTGCCAACGGCTCCCTCACAGTCACCGCCACCGTCACCGAAGAGGCCTCCTGTGGCGCTCCTGAAGAATCGTCGTCTGAGTCTGACAGTGTCGGTTCGTCGGAGACGTCGGAACCTTCTGCCGATGGAGAGTTCGAGGTGCCGGTCGCGGTGGACACCGATATGTTCAGGCTTGACTTGTTCCCGGAACTGGACCTGAGCTCGTACTACGCGAGCCTCGCGGAGGCGCTGCTCGTGGACCCGCCGGCACCGGTGACCACCACCTACGCGTACTGGGACAACGGCGACGGCGGAGCTGATGTCGCGCTCTGGAGCTACTAGCTAGTACAGTCGATAATTCCCCTCGCAAAAAAAAAGTAGTGCCGATAATTCCCAGCTCTGTAGCTATTTTCCCCTGTTACAAAGTTTTCCCCTTGTGGGAAAAGACTATGTACGTAGTACTCCTAGCTAATAAGGTGAAGCTGCTCCTAATTCAATACTTAACTGTGAAACGGTTTTACTCGTATAAAATCTTTTGCAACTGATAGGTCACTATTCCCACGCCGGCCCTTGTCTCCCTGAAATGTACATACATGCAGTTTCAAACAATAAAAAGGAACACAAAAACGGCAACTCACAGCAGATACTTTGTTCTTTTTAAAGGAAAGTTTACTTTATTAATCAAAGGATAGCAACATCGTCTGCCAACAGGTTTACAATGAAATCAGGCGGGTCATCAACCCAGCGAGATGGATTATTAGCACGACCCCAACATGCTAACTCATGAGCTACATTATTTAACTTTCTAATACAATGCTCAATAGTTTTTTTTAGAAAAGGAGGATGACCCCCGGCCTCTGCATCTATATGATGAAGAGGTGCTAGCTGGGCCACTACCCAGACCACTCACCTAATCCTAACATCACAAGCCGGAATCCCCAGCCTAGCCACATACTGGGTCTGGGGCATAAACCGGTCTGACGCACTCACACGTGTCGTCTCCACCATCTTTCACTGGTCCATCTCCAAGCAGATTGAGGTGCCAACCTTGGCAGGCTCCTCCGCCATCAACGCCACCATGACGCCAAGTGACGAACACCACCTACGCTAGAACATCGCCCAACAAAAGGAGCGCTACCACAAGATGAAGATCAGCGGTAGAATAGATAAAACGCCGCACACATTGCCGCCGCCAAACACCTCACACGCACCACAAAGCGCCCACCATGCTTCCGGGAACCCCAGGCGACGCCTTCAATAAGGAACGCGACGAAGGCACGACGCCGTCGCCCGCAAGGGGAACTAGAGCTTTCGCCCAAATGAAGAGTGAGGGAGTCCTGGATTAGGGGGTATCCGGACTACCGGATTATATCCTTTGGCCGGACTGTTGGACTATGAAGATACAAGATGGAAGACTTCGCCCCGTGTCCGGATGGGACTCTCCTTGGCGTGGAAGGCAAGCTTGGCAGTACGGATATATAGATTTCCTTCCTTATAACCGACTCTGTGTAACCCTAGCCCCCTCCGGTGTCTATATAAACCGGAGGATTTAGTCCGTAGGACGAACAACAATCATACCATAGGCTATCTTCTAGGGTTTAGCCTCTCTGATCTCGTGGTAGATCAACTCTTGTACTACTTATATTATCAAGAACAATCAAGCAGGACGTAGGGTTTTACCTCCATCAAGAGGGCCAAACCTGGATAAACATCGTGTCCCCTGCCTCCTGTTACCATTCGCCTAGACGCACAGTTCGGGACCCCCTACCCGAGCTCCGCCGGTTTTGACACCGACATTGGTGCTTTCATCGAGAGTTTCTCTGTGTCGTCATCGTTAGGCTTGATGGATCCTTCAATCATCGATAGCGATGCAGTCCAGGGTGAGACTTTTCTCCCCGGACGGATCTTTACATTCGGCGGCTCCGCACTGCGGGCCAACTTGCTTGGCCATCTGGAGCAAATCGAGAGCTACGCCCCTGGCCATCAGGTCAGATTTGGAAACTTGAACTACACAGACGACATCCACGGAGACTTGATCTTCGACGGATTCAAGCCCTCGCCGAGTGCACCGCACGGTCACGATGAGCATGATTTAGCTCTACCATCGGACAGTGTTCGGGAGATCGCACCGGCCACCGCTCCGACCCTCAATTCGGAGCCAATTGCGCCATCCAGGGACGGGTGGATAGACCCCGCCACGGAGGCCGCATTCTCATCGGCGATCGAGCCGAGTATTGACCTTACCTTCACGAGAGCCGTGACGCCAAACTGCCGGATTCTTTCCCGGCCACGGACTCCGAACCGCCTACGCCCGTGCCTGTCGAATCCGACTAGGCGCCGATCATGGAGTTCACCTCCGCGGATATCTTTCAGCACTCGCCCTTCGGCGACATACTGAACTCATTAAGATCTCTCTCCCTGTCAGGAGAGTCCTGGCCGAGCTATGTCCGGTAGGATTGGGATGCGGATGACGAAGAAATTCGCCCCCACCCACCACCCACTTAGTAGCCACTGTCGACAATTTGACCGACATGCTCGACTTCGACTCCGAAGACATCGACGGTATGGACGACAATGCAGGAGACGAACAGGAACCACTGCCCACAGGGCACTGGAGGCCCACTTCATCATATGATGTATACATGGTGGACACATCCAAAGAAAACGACGACGAGGAACAGAAGGACGCAGCGAAGGGTTGTTCCCTCGAGAAGCAGTCAAAGCGGCGGCATAAGTGCCGCTCCAAATCCCGCCTCGGCAGAAACAACGATCATATAAACCCAGCGATAGAGCAGGGTGAGCCAGCGGACGACAAACACGACATTGAACCATCGTCCGACCATGGCAACACGGAGAATCAAACCGAACAACCCGACTCTGCCGAAGATAACAGTCCGGACGACATCACACCGGACAGGCACCCGGAGCAACAGAATACCCATCAAAGGTTTGCTGCCACTGCGAGGAGTCTGAAAAAGAAGAAGCAAAGGCTCAGGGCTGCACAAGACACACTTAGAATCAGATGGAGTGAAGTACTCAACACTGCAGCAAAGTACGGCGGTAGTCGCCACACAAAGAGCTACCCGAAGCGAAAGCTGCTACCTGAATTCGATGAGGAGGCCTTAGATCCCCCGCAATCAAAAAAACAAAACAGCCATCCGGTCAGATAGACAACCTCGTGGCCAACATAGAGCGGCAAACGACGCCACACACAAGCCAGTACGCGACCCACGTGAGGGGTCGCATCAAAAGGACGACGCAACCAGATCCATCTACGGGCCAAGCAAGCGCGCTCCAGCACACAAGGCAACACAACAAAAATTTGAACACCACGGTACACCCAAATACAGGGGTGCCGCACACCCCTTATGTTTCACCGATGAGGTGCTGGACCATGAATTTCGAGAGGGATTCAAACCCGTAAACATAGAGGCGTACGACAGAACGACAGACCCTGGGGTCTGGATTGAGGACTACATCCTTCATATCCACATGGCTCGAGGAGACGATCTCCACGCCATCAAGTACTTACCCCTCAAGCTCAAAGGGCCAGCTCGGCACTGGCTTAAAAGCCTCCCCGAAAACTTAATTGGAAGCTGGGAAGAGCTCGAAGATGCTTTTCAGGAAAATTTTCAAGGGACCTATGTCCGACCACCGGATGCAGACGATTTAAGTCATATAACTCAACAGCCCGGAGAGTCAGCCCGAAAGATTTGGAACAGGTTTCTCACTAAAAAGAACCAAATAGTCGACTATCCGGACGCTGAAACCTTAGCAGCTTTCAAGCACATCGTTCGAGATGAATGGCTTGCCAGACACCTTGGCCAAGAAAAGCCGAGAACAATGGCAGCATTAACAAGCCTCATGACCCGCTTTTGCGCGGGCGAGAACAGCTGGTTAGCCCGATGCAACACCAGCGACCCAAGTACATCCGAAGTCAGGGACGGAAATGGAAAGCCACGACGCAGCAAAAACAAGCGCCGGAATAAAGAAGACAGCCCGAAGAGCACGGCGGTAAACGCCGGATTCAGAAGCTCTCGGCCAGGTCAGCAAAAGCTGCCCTCCAAAGGCAATAGAGACGAACTGTCCAGCCTAAACAAAATTCTGGACAAAATATGTCAGATCCACAGCACCCCCGATAAACCTGCAAATCATACCCATAGAGAATGTTGGGTCTTCAAGCAGTCCGGCAAGCTCAACGCTGAACACAAGGGGTAGGATACACCAAGCGAAGACGAGGACGAGCCTCGCAAGCAAAGCACTGGGGAATAGAAGAAATTCCCACCAGAAGTCAAAACAGTAAACGTGTTACACGTGACGAAGGGAAGAAATAAAGCGGCACTCCTAGAGACACATGCCCCAGGGCCTATCACCGCGGAGTTCTGCCACTGGTCGTCCAAACCGATCACCTTTGATCATCGGGATTACTCGGCAAGTATCCGGCATGCAGGATGGGCTGCCTTGGTGTTAGACCCGATAATTGACGGATACCACTTCACACGAGTCCTGATGGACGGCGGCAGTAGTTTAAACCTGATATATCAGGACACAGTCCGCAAGATGGGGATAGACCCAACAAAAATCAGTCATAGCAATACTACCTTTAAAGGAGTAATGCCAGGCCTAGAAGGCCATTGCACGGGCTCCCTGCTACTAGAGGTTATATTCGGCTTTCCCGATAACTTCCGGAGCGAAAAGTTAATCTTTCATGTCGCTCCGTTCCAAAGTGGCTATCAAGCACTACTCGGACGCGAAGCTTTCGCTTGCTCTAACGCAATACCGCATTACGCTTCTCTCATGCTTAAGATGCCCGGTCCACGCGGCATCATTACAGTAAATGGAAATATTGAACGCTCCTTGCGTGCGGAAGACCGTGCGGCTACCTTGGCAGCCGCACACTAGATGGCCTCACCAACTAGAGCATCTGACGGGTCGTCAAGACTACGGACGCGGTTAGACGAGTCCGGTGTAGCTATATATAATTGACACAGGTTTGATAGCCATACCTCTATAACAATACAAGGGGCTCAACGCATGTAAACAAGGGACAGTTAGGCTCAACTTTACTCATCTTGAACTGTACACGGTTTATTTAGTATAACCTACCTTTTGCACGACAACTTTTCAACTAAGTTCCTCTCTTTTACAGATGACCATCGTGCTACACCCGTCTAGGATACGGCACAACGGAGACACAGGCGCAGACGTGCAGCAGGGACCCGTTCCAAGGATTCTTTTTAGATTAAGACCCTGCGTAAACCTTTTTTACTGTCTCTTGTTGATACACATCCCCCGGATTCTCAGTACAATTGAGAAGGATGCTTACATATTGGCATGTGCCCACGTCAAAATATTGCACGTACATGGACACTAGGGGCTTATTACAAAGGGCACTGTTTAGCCTGGTTTACACCATAAAGACCGAATACCTTAGGGAGTGTTCGGCGTCGCGAGTTTGGCCTTATATGCATCAGCTCCGAATCATGTCTTTGGTCAAATGTTGGGTTTGCCCGGCTCCTGTGTTTTGCTGCCTTACGTTCCGCTCTATCGGCTAAGACGGCACTAGGAGAACTACTGCGATTGTGCCCTGGTTCATCCGGACGAGCACCTGAGTAAGAAAGCCGAAAACTGACTGTCATGATATAGCGTGAGACTGGTCAACCACTCGATCACCTAGCGGAATCTTCGGGATTCCTCCGCCTTAACGAAGGGCCGTTTCCCGGCCAGGCATGTACGCGCCCCGAATTCGGATGAGCGCGGAGCCACCAGGGGCTATATAGTAGCCCCACTGTCAAACTCCTCTGGCTAAGTGAAAGTGTTAAAGCATTATAGTCCGATTGCCTAGTTCGCTGCGCTATCACCTCCTTAATGGACCAAGACGTTGGATCAAGTGTGAACATGCGTCTTCTGCGAACACCCCCGCATTATATGCGTGGGGGCTGAAGCCGACGACTGCCATCTTTCAGGTTATATACATATATACATAAACGGCCGCACAGGAGGCATCATAGTACTTTCGGGCAAAAGTATAAATACAGCCTTGATAAACTCAATAAAACATTGTTTTTACAATGGGAATACATGTCACTTACACATAATATTCTTCGAGCACTGAGCCTCTATCGAACGAGTGCCTTCAAGAACTTTTTCAAAGTAGTGCTTGGCAGCCACTCGGCCTATGGCCGAACCCGGTGCCGCAACAGTGGTGGCATCCATCTCCGCCCAGTATGTTTTGACACGGGAAAGGGCCATCTGTGAGCCTTCTATGCACACCGACCTCTTTACAACATCGATGCGTGGCATAGCACCAAGGAACTGTTGCACTAAGCTAAAGTAGCTATTCGGCCTTGGCCCCCCCGGCCACAGATGATCCACAACGGACCTCATGGCAAGTCCGGATAATCTATGGAGCTCGGCCCACTCGGCCATTTGCTCATTCAACAGCAGCAGACGGGCAGGAGCATGAAACTGTGACCAAAACAGTTTTTCCACTTCGTGATCTTCCCGATCCTTGAAGTACTCGGCCGCATCAGGAGTACTTGCAGCCAAATCCACGTAGGCGTCCGCAGAACTCCATACCCGGTCCAGAGGTGCATATTTCGGATCCCCAAACTTAGTCCGCAACAAGAAGGGCTTCCCAGATACAATATCAGCAGCTTGATGCAGCTCCTCCTTCGTCGCTCTAATTTTGGAGCGGGCTTCCTTGGCATCCACCCGGGCCTTCTCCAGGTCCGCCGCCTTCGCCCGGTTTTCTTCTTCAAGAAGCTGGTAACGTTCAGCAGCATCTTTTAACTCTACAGCCATCTTGGCTATTTTTTCTTTGCTCTCGCAATGCGCGGCCTGTTCGGCCCTTAACTCTTCGGCCGCCTTTAAAGCGGTCGCATTGCTACTCATGGCTTGCTCCTTGGCTCCGGCAAACTCCGCCCGAAGGGTCTCCACGGTGGCAGCTCCATCTGCAGTCACAACATATTAAAGATACTGGCATCATGCTGCTCTTATTATGTGACAATCACCAGAAAGATCACTTACCCTGTGTCTCATCAAGCCGCTTGTTAACAAGCACGATGTCGGCATCTGCCGCATCCAGTTGTCGCCTTAGTTCGGCAAACCCATCAGTCCAGCTAGCCACCGGAGCTTCAACCACCTGCACATAAAGGCGGTCTGGTTATTACCTGGGACTATGATCCTCTGTTTGCCGCCGTTTTAGACGACAACCAGAGTCTCAGGGGCTACTATCTACACAGGGCACATCTAAAAATGTGCGGTACTGTCAAAAATGTACATCATTTCACGTAACTCAAAACCCGTCAGTAGACTCATAAAGGCTTCATGCAACCCACTTTCGGCGGACGAAATCCTTTCAATCACCGTACCCATCAACCTGCGGTGCTCTTCTGAGATAGCCGCTTGCTCTAGCAGATCCCTCAGTACGTCCGACCGCACACCAGACGGTGCCAGACTCTTTCGATTGCTCTCTTCAAGAGCCGGATACTGAGGACTTCGGGTGGCCATAGGATTGCCTTCAGGCTTTACCGGATCAGGAGAAACCCTCCGCGACGACACCTCGGGGTCACCCGCCTCATGAGGCGGTATGGCAGGGGGCGTTTTGCTCTCCATCATCTCTGGAAGAAGATCCCCTGAAGACGAGCTCTGCTGAGAAGGGCTAAGATCCGAACTGTGAGATAAATGCTTCGGTTATTTTCCTCAGAAGTAAAGCAAGGTATTTTTTATTAAGTACCCTTTTACTTACAGCTCGGTGGAGGACTGATCCCCTTGAGGGCATAGTGCGGCCGGGGTAGCCCCCGGGGCAGGACCCTCCAGCGAAGATTTCTTCCACCGTTTGGAGACCATTGTCTCCGGGTCCTCGCAGGCGGTCCTCTTCCTTCTCTGGGGAGAGGAAGTTTCAATCCCTCCTCCCCGGCTAACCTCCTTCGCGGAGGCGCTAGCCTCCTTGTTCCCCCCTTTATCTTCTCCTGAGGGCGCTTGATAAGGCGCGATCTCCAGCATCCTGGTTAGCACGGGATTTGGTGAGGTCTCAGGGAGGGGGTCCGAACACCTGATCAACTTAGCCTTCGCTATCCAATCCTGGTCAAAGAGCGCATTTTTCAGGGCAACGTTGCGATAAATAAACGGACAGTGTGTTCGGATGTGGGGCTACTTACTTGGGTATCCGGGCGATTGCAGCTCAGACCTGCATCCTCGGTGATGTCCGGACACATTATTTGTGGTCCGAAGAACAATTTGTACATATCTTCGTGCGTCATGCCGAGGAAATGTTGAACAGCTCGCGGTCCTTTCGGGTTAAATTCCAACATGTGAAGGGGCCGGCGTTTGCAAGGCTGGACTTGACGAACTAGCATAATTTGCACTACCATAACCAGACTGAAATCTCTCTCAAAGAGATCTCGGATACGGCTTTGCAGTATGGGCACATCCTTGGCTGGACCCCCATCTCAGCCCCCTGCTGATCCATGACATCAGTTGCGGTGGGGGGCCGGAGCGAAAGGTGGGGGCAGCTACCCACTTGGCACTTCGGGGAGCTGTGACGTAGAACCACTCCCGCTGCCACAATACGGACACCTCTAGGAAGCAACCCTTAGGCCATGGAGCGTTAGCGATTTTGCTTATTGAAGCGCCTCCGCACGCTGCGTGCTTCCCCTCGATCATCTTCGGCTTCACATCGAAGGTCTTGAGCCATAGGCCGAAGTGAGGGGTAATGCGGAGGAAGGCCTCACATACGACAATAAATGTTGAGATGTGAAGAAGGGAATCCGGGGCCAGATCGTGAAAATCTAGTCCGTAATAGAACATAAGACCCCTAACAAAGGGATCCAGAGCGAGGCCTAGTCCTCGGAGAAAGTGGGAGACAAACACGACACTCTCGTTGGGTTCGGGAGGAGGGACGGCCTGCCCTCGGGCAGGCAGCCGATGCGAAATTTTGGCGGTCAGATATCTGGCCTCTCTCAAATTCTCGATGTCCTCCTCCGTGATGAAGGAAGGCATCCACCAACCTTGAAGGTTGGATCCGGACATAATTGAAGGTCCGAAGCACCTGACCTACGTTTTGGGTGTTAGAACTCGATGCGGGGGAAGGATTCGTTTGAGCACGAGAGGGGAAAAAGAAAAGGCCTTGTCCCCTTTATAAAGAGGGTGAATATCAAGCGTCCTCCTCGTAGCCGTTTGGGACTTGCCTAAGATCTGGGGACACGATCTCTGTTTTGACAAGACGTGCCAAGGAAACCGCCTCACGAAACACGCTGAGGTTGGTTGTGAAAAATGATTCGAATGGTGACCTGGCTGTGGTGTGATGTCACACTACGGAATGCGTCGGCAGATTAGATTTGTGAAAATATTATTCTCTCTACGGTTGTATGTGGAACTTGTTTTGCAGAGCCGGACACGATCCTCGTGTTCAAAATCTTCTATGAAGTATTTGGAGGAGGAACCCGCCTTGCAATGCCAAAAACAATCTGCGCGCCGGACTCATCGTCATTGAAGCCTGGTTCAGGGGCTACTGAGGGAGTCTTGGATTAGGGGGTATCCGGATAGCCGGATTATATCCTTTGGCCGGACTGTTGGACTATGAAGATACAAGATTGAAGACTTCGTCCCGTGTCTGGATGGGACTCTCATTGGCGTGGAAGGCAAGCTTGGCAGTACGGATATGTAGATCTCCTTCCTTGTAACCGACTCTGTGTAACCCTAGTCCCCTCCGGTGTCTATATAAACCGGAGGGTTTAGTCCGTAGGACGAACAACAATCATACCATAGGCTAGCTTGTAGGGTTTAGCCTCTCTGATCTCGTGGTAGATCAACTCTTGTACTACTCATATTATCAAGAACAATCAAGTAGGACGTAGGGTTTTACCTCCATCAAGAGGGCCCGAACCTGGGTAAACATCGTGTCCCCTGCCTCCTGTTACCATCCGCCTAGACGCATAGTTCGGGACCCCCTACCCGAGATCCGCCGGTTTTGACACTGACAAAGAGCACAGTGAGAAACGGGATAGGACCTCGACAAGGCCTCCACGAAGGAAACCGACGCCCACAAGGCGCCGCCATTGTCGTGGCCGCCGCCGACGGCCAAGGGTTTCCACCGATCCCGCCCCCGTCCCATCCACCCGGCCAAAGACCTGGCCAGGGGAGCGCATGCAGCCGGAGAAGGCGTTGGACTTCATCGAAGCTAGCACGCCGGGTGACGGGGCACCCTGACCCACCGTAGTAGACGTCCACCGAGACCTCGCCACCCGCACAGCCGAAGTCACGGACCACCAGCTCCCACGGCCGTCGCCCGTCGAGAGGCCACGCCGTCCACACCGCCCGAGGCCGTGGCCCTGGCATCCACCCACCGCGCACATCCCATCAAAACACGGAGAACGACCCACACCGCCGCCACCAGGAAGACCACACCGCGAGCACCCAAGCTGGGCGATGAGGCAGGGCCGCGCCGGCCAGATCCGGGCGGATCCGGCGATCCCCGGCCCACCAGCCGCCAGAGAGGAGCCGGCCCCGATCCAGGGCCGAGCCGGCCTGATCTGGCAGTCGGACCTTCCTAGGAGACCCCCACACCGGATCGGGAGGAGGGCTAGCGACAGCTTCGACGACCGACGGCCGCCACAGAGGGCCTGCGTCGGCGGCCACCAAGAGCTGGGGAGGCGGGCGGCGGCGTCTGATGCGGGGTGGGAGTGCCTCCAACGTCGAGGCGGGTGCGCGGGGAAACCCCGCTGCCGCTTACCGCCTTGCGGGCGGCGGGGGGGGGGGGGGGGGGGGGGGGGGAAACCGGCGGGCGGCTAGGGTTTCGCCCCCCGAGTCGCCCGGAGCGGACGACGCGGGGGGTGGGGGTGGGTGAAAACCACCAAAAAACTTTCCGAAATCTTTGAGATAACTGCGACATTCATCCAACAACGGTGCTGCCACCATAGAGTAGCCTCCATTTAGTTTAAGTGCCTCCACCACCATGATATTATCTGATCTTAGTATCAGATTATGGCATCCTGTTTCCTTTGCTAGCTTCAGTCCTTCGAGCATAGCCGCAGCTTCTGCTGTCTCAACATCAGCTACATGTTCTAGTGTTGTTGTGGCTGCAGCCATAAAATTTCCACGATAGTCACGGATGACCACTCCAGAAGATCCTGCATAATCTCCTTCACTAAACGACACATCGACGTTAAGGACCGTCTGACCAGCCCAAAACCCCGGCCATATATTCACTTTTGGTGTCATTTTTGTTGTGCTCCACAGCAGATACTTTGTTAGTTGGGACAGTTGCAAAGGACTCCAGAAAAAAGGGAGAAAGAGGGAGGTAACTTTCAGAAGGGATCAGGCGGTGCCGATCTGCTTTAAACATAAAATGTCGCCTGAAGCGTTCCAATCCTTCTAACGTGTGGTCTCGGGTCGATCTGTTCATGGACCCAGCAGGTTAAAGCATCGAGAGCAGCTCTTGGCGCTTCCTGTTGTAGCCTGGCGTTTTCGGAGGTGAAGAAGCAGTTGCACACTCTCACGCGGCGAGTGCTGCAATCGCGTCGACTGTTACGCTCCTTGCCTCCTTCCTAAATCTTATCTGTCGAGGACAACAAAATGCGAGGTACTGTAGGATTTTAGTTCTAGCAACGGCGGCGTTTGGATGGATGGAGACGCTTCTTCTTCGAGTCAGTATTTCGGACTCCGATCCTACTTAAGCTAGTCTGTTGGGATGGATTAGACGGAGTTCCGGTATAGATTCCTGCAAGCTCCTCGGGGCGGCGAGGTCATGGTTTTTCACAGTGCATACGCAACGGGGATATTTGACATCAAATTCTTCAGATTGATTCAAAGATTCAACGGCGACGGCTCCGGCTCCGGGACTCTGGTCCTTAGAGGCACGTGCATGAAGACAAGGTTTGGCTGGCTCCGGTATGGGAGCGGCGACAACGGCGCGTCGGCGGCTCGTTCTGGCGGCTGCAATGGTCGTTCGGTAGTCCATGAACCTTGATGTAATTTTTATTATATTTAAGATGTCTTGTACTTTCGATGAATCTTTATAATAGATCTGTTCTTTCCGCAAAAGAGAATAAAGACAAACGAAATGCGATGCGTTTCTTTAGCTAGATAGTACGTGTGCACAATCATGAATGCATAGGCGCTGGGCAAGTCGGGCGAGCCAATTTTTTGGTGCAGATCCAAACAGCTACCAAATTGCATGGGCTAGCCAATTTTTTGGCAGGGTCAGCTTTGGTAGCAATCCAAACAGGCCCTAAATCCTCATCATGTTCAATCTTAGAAACACGTGGCAAAAAGGCGAGATGGGGGTGGCGGTGATGGCCGCTGCGCACGGCCTAGGGCCTGCGTCGAACGACGGTGTGGCACCTTCTTCTCTTCCATGTTGCTTCGGTGTCGTGGTGATGGTGTTGAGGATGATGCTCTCCACTTAAAAAAAGAGGTTGTTGCTCTAACTATTCTTCATGGAGTGAGGCGTGCAACCCCTGCCCTTGTGCGGATTGGGCCAAATAAGGGTCACCTCCCTCTTGAAATCTCATGTATATATATAACATCAACTAGTCCATTCTCCATTATAGATCTTATACTCCTTTTGATTCTAGGGCTAATATGCTCAATAGACCTTCCCAATACGTTTCTTATCTTCTCAAGAATCTACGAAAACAAATTGGGCCAAAATTGATGTTGAAATGGAGAAGTTATGCAAGTATTTCTATCTTGGATTTGTTGGTACGAACATCAATATGTCTGCAAGGGAAATAATTCTATAAGATCAGGTCTCACGTGACATTCACAAACCACAAAACATCCCCCATCCCCTACTTAAAATCAGGGGGGAGATTAGATACTTTGTGATTTGTGAATGCCACGTGTCATTCATCAGGACGGGTCTCACCTGCTAACCGTGAGACCTAGTCTCATATAATTTTTTTCCTGTCTGCAAGGTCGTATTAGTGGTTGGCCCAGCCTCGAGTCTGATAATGTTTAGTAAATCGACTGCCATTTCTTTATAATGATTTCAATTGAAATGATTTTGGGCTCGTTGGATGGTCAAGCCACAAAATCTAAATCTCGGATCTTCATTTGGAACTCCATTTACAAAATGCTCCCACATCCTTCTATCGAGCGTTCATAACTTTCGAAAAATGTCCTCAAATTGATTCTGTTCACCACGACAAGTCGATGAGATGAACTGTTCACCTAATAACAGTACGAAACAAAAATAATAATGAAACAAACTAAAAGGTACTCCCTCTGTAAACTAATATAAGAGCGTATATTACACTACTAGGGAAAACCCTAGTATCAGCGCGGGTTTTGGGCTAGCAGCAGCGCGGGTGGCCACGCTACTAATAAGGCGCTACAGTTAACTTATAGTAGTAGCGCGGTCCGTACCCGCGCTACTACTGTTGACGATATCAACAACGCTTTTTATGAACGCGCTACTATTACTTAGCTTTAGCGATTTCGCAGTCCCTCGCTACTGCTATATCTTTCATCATTCCCCCCGTACCCCTTTCCCTTTCACTTTCCCTTTCAGATACTAGATACTAGGTACTGCTAGTAGATATCAAATTCATAAACCATTACTGGGTAGTACTCCCTTTGTTCCAAATTACTCGTCGTGGTTTTAGTTCAAACCACGACGAGTAATTTGGAACGAAAGGAGTACTAGATAACAATTTCATGCATAGTCAACATGCATCCTCAAGTAGTACAAGGTCATGTCAACGGCGATCATCATATGTAGTTCTAGATGATATCGACGATGATCATCATATGTAGTTCTAGATGATATAGCCACACACACATATGTAGTTCTAGATGATATCGAAGACAATCCTCATCCTCAAGCCTGGGCGGTTTGTGTTCCTGATAGTAATTAGGATGGCTTGTCCAATACGAAGATTCTTGCCATCGAGGAATTTCTTTCACCCAACCGAGTTTAAGTGTGTGCGACCGTCCGTGTCCACGCGATAAGTACAGGTTGTGACGGGGCCCCTTGTAGTAAGGCGTAGTCCAGCCGAGCCTTCTTCATCAGGCTCGATACCATAACTCACAAATATGCTCTTTGCCAATTTCTGAATAAGAAAAACATTTCAATTAATAAATAGCCTCGCAAATAAGTACATATGGATTATCTACACTATAAATAGTTTCCTTAGATTCTACACTAATAAGCATGTGATCGAACTCTATACTAAAACATATCATCCACTAAATTCCACACAACATACCATATCATTGGACTGTACACTAAGTATTTCATCGGATAATTTGCATTTGTAAGTATAACATACCATATCATGTCGATCAACCATGGTATTTGTGAGGCGGGTCACGAATGGCACCCCGACAAAGTCAGCACGTGGCGGAATTATGTCCCACAGGTTGGACACCTCCTCCTCGCTCAGCCTTGTTCTTTGAGCTATGATGGCTTCATGAAGTGGGTCCTCATCATCTTATCGAGTGGGTCGTCATTATCTTCATCATCTTCGTCATCTTCATCATCTTCCACCAGGTTGAGATAAATGACAATCAGCTTGGGTCTTTCTGCTCTGAAGGAGAAGCTGATCAACTCACCACCAGTAAGACGCATGCGAGCGACGAAACGGGCCCATCCATCTCCTCCAATCTGCGACATATTGCGTCCTTTCTCGACCTCCATAGTGTACGGACCCCCAGGAGCCTCAAATGTCACAGTGTCTCCTGTCAGCTTGTTGAATTTCAACCTCACATTGCATGGGACAATCTGTGTAAAATAAGCAAAATGACACAATGTAGTAATGCCAACACTGAAAATAAAATAATTATTACATTTCATCTAATTTCTTACCGCTGCATGACGAAAACTCGGCTGGAAGTAGATGCCGAACAGCTTGCCAGTTGCAAGACTGCTGGCGCACCTTGACTTGCACAGTCGACATAGTGGCGATGGTGGTGGCGCCATTTTTGATTCTTCCGCGAGAAGCAATTTGATGGACAATTATAATCCTAAGATCTAGTAACATATTAGATGACAAGGTACCACCTACATTTTGCCAAAAAATAACTTATTAAAAAAACAAAAGCAACTACGTACCTATCCATGTACAGAAAAAATAACAATAAAATGGTGCATACTAAATCAACTAAATGAACTAGCCTACTAAATCAACTAAATCAAAATGTTCTAAATCAACTAAATGAACTAGCCTACTAAATCAACTAAATCGAAATGTTCTAAATCAACTAGCCTACTAAATCAACTAAATCAAAATGTTCTAAATCAACTAAATCAACTAGCCTACTAAATCAACTAAATCAAAATGTTCTAAATCAACTAGCCTACTAAGTCAACTAATTCATATCAACTAAATCAAAATGTTGCATATGGACTAGCCTACTAAATAAAAATGTAGCAGGCAGGAGGGAGAAGGAGGGGCGACTCGAGGAGGGAGAAGAGAGTAGGACGGAGGAGGAAGGCGGAGCGAGGAGGGGCCGGCCAGCGACGAGTGGAGAGGGAGGACGGAGGAGGAGGCCGGTACCGAGCCCAGTAAGGAGGAGGAGGTGACGGCGGCGCAGACGGGGGAGGGGCGACGGGGGAGGACCGACGTGGGGGATTGAGAGGGGATCCAGTGAGTGTGTGACTGTGAGTGGATCGGATAGAGGAGATGGGGGGTGGGAGATGGAATGGCTTAGCAGTAGCGCGCTATAGAGAAAGACGCTACTGCTAAACTACCTAGCAGCAGCACCTTTCACAAAGAAGCACTACTGCTATGTGTCAGCATGTAAAAATAGACTTAGTTCAATGTATCAAAAATACATTGATCATCAACGATCTTTTTGTGTACAATCTGATTTGTTAATATGAGTCCTACCGGTTTAGGAACAGGTGAAGACTCATATTGCAGCCACAAATTCTACACGTAGAGTTCAATGAAGACCAAGTGCTTGTCAAAGTTTGAGAAGTAACATATTTAAGGTGGTAGAAACTCTCTTCACGGAGCGAGGTGGGACTAAATTTTTGTAGTAAACTTAGCAGTAGCGCTTATTGGCGAAATGCGTTGCTACTATGCTACGTAGCAGTAGCGCCCGTCGTTATAACGCGTTGCTGCTATAACCAGCCTCGCGGCGGCCTCGTGGAAATTATAGCAGTAGCGCGTCTTTGAGCGGGCGCGCTACTGCTATATTTATTTCAGCAACGAGTTATTTTTGAGCTCGCTACTGCTAATTAGCAGCAGCGTCTTATTTTAAAGCGCGCTGCTGATAAGATTCTGTATATAGGTTTTTCCTTAGTAGTGTTAGTTTATAGAGGGAGTACCAGTTGATGGCATAGTGTGAGATAAGTCTATAGAATATCATGGTTAAATTCAAGAAAAAATTGAGCAAAATTGCACTTTTTTAGCATTTGCAAACATATAGTGTGGAAGAAGCAAAATCATATATTTTCTTATAAGATAATGTCATCACAGACATAACTATGACAAGTTCATTGCCAAAATAAAAGTAAACTAACCACTTAAGACAGAATAACTTGAGAAATATGATATGTCGTTCCTTTTTGTTGGTCTGTCCCAAATTTATAGCCTTCAAGCTGCATGAAAAAACCATTTTTAAAGTAAATATTTACAGATAAAAATGTAAGCTTGAGCACATTACCTCCTTCTGTTTCATCCCACGATGATTTTTCACATGAAAGCGTTTAACTATCCCCTCATTAGGAATACTACCATTTGTGGATTTCGCAAAATATCTCTCCATTAGCTTTCCTAGCAATGTCAAATAGTCAAATAATATATTTTTACAAATAAACGACAATTAAGTTGACTACATGAAGTCAGAATATTACTATAGTCTACTCTCTCCCTTCCTAAATATAAGTCTTTGGAGTAATTCTAATATGAACCACATATGAAGCAAAATGAGTGAATCTATACTTAAAATGCATCTATATACTTAAAATCTTTACAAAGACTTATATTTAGGAATGAAGGGAGTATATATTTTATTCTACTCCCATCAGAACCGAACCTAGGGCTTGATGAGTGGTTAAACTTAGTCATACGAAATTGTTATATCAAACTAGATTGAATCAACCTAGTTACCAGTTTGTACCTTTTAAACATGAAATCGGAATAGACTAATAATTTGAAAATTGGAAAGGGAAAGATCAGAACTGAACCTACGGCTTGATGAGTGGGGGTGGGGTGCATCTTTTTAGTCACGGTGGGGAGTAATTTAGAGTAGTAACATGCAAATGTTACTAGTCTATGTTTTTACCTCCACAGTGGGTAGTAACATATGTGTTGTGTCATGCATTACTTCATTTATTAGGTTGTAGACTCATCTTTTTTTAATATGTGTGATGTTATTGTAACTAGCCATGTTACCATATGCCTCTCTTTCTTCATTAATTAAATGTTACATCATCTATTTTGTCTAAATAAGTATGATGTTACCATCTATGTTACTTTCATCGTGGATAGTGACGGCAACCCGGCCGCCCGTTCGACGTGTAGGTGCAAATCGAGGCTGATAGTCGGAGAAGCGGCTAGCAACCTGTAGGCGTATATTAGGGCATGACCAATGCGCGCTAACAGGGGACGCCAGGGTCAATTTCCTGCTTGATTGGCAGTTAGGCTCGCGAATCCTGGCGTCGCCCGTGGCGTCGACGCAACAACAGGAGCCGAGCGCTTGCCTCTTTTTCTACCTCGGTCAGATAAAACATTGTCTACCCAGCGGCCGGTTAAGTGCCTATAATTAGCATCCACCGTTGTATCACATAGCGCCTTGTTGTTGTTTTTATTTTTCTAGTATTTTTTTTATGCGCTTAAGCGTCTAGATGAGCGCCTTCTGTTGAAGATGCCCTTAGGACATTTTCAATGCAGGGCGCCTATAAAGGCGCTTAGGCAAATAAAATAAATATTCTAAAATTAAAAATTCACGTAAGCATTCTCTGTTCCAACGCTAGCAGCTAGTATTGGCGCTAACAAACTCCAACAAACGTGGCTGTTGCACTCAAATTTTATCTCGCATGGCAAGCAAACTACCTAAGCACTCGACTCCTACTCTTGCGCCGATGCCAGAATACAAGCGCTGGACTCCAGGATTATCTGGCGCAACTGCCGCTCTGGCCAGGAATTCAATCCTAGCGCCTCCAGCTAGCGCCGCCCATTGGAGATGCCCTTAGAGTTGCAGGTAGGGCGACGACGGCAGCTTCGTTTCGAATCAGAAGCCAGGCGACGGACGAACTCTTATGCTTCTTTTTTTAGAGAACACTTAGTTTCTAGCGACTCGTGGGTTCTCCTCAATCCTTCTTAGTTTTTTTTTTGTTGAGGGGCCTCAATCTCTTAGATTTTTTTTTGAGATCCAAGCAATCTCTATTAGATGGGCTGCTCCACTGCTGCCTTTTTCACACAAGAGAAAATGGGCTAGGCTTTATATGACAGAACAATAAAGAAGTGGTCAGGCCAGTGGGGGCAAATATCCTGGGCCAAGCGGAGGCAAAGCCACGTATCGGAAGCCAGGTATAAGTGGGCAAAAAAATCGAGTGGGGGTGACCCTGCACGTAGATTCGCCCCTGCCCCCTATGTGTTTGATATTCTTACTTAGCAAAATATATAATTGATGTCCTATACTTGTGGGTATCAAAATACCTTTCACTCTCATGGATAGACTTTAATTTCATCTTCTGCGCCGTCCTTAGCCAGATGATTAGACGTGCAATTCCACTTGTTGAGTACTCCTAACTAGTACGTGTGCTCGATAATTCTTAAATCTTCTCGAAGGGCAGTCCTTGACCAGATTATTGAGGTGTGGAGAATCTCTTTGCCAAACTCACTCTCAGGCCTTCTCACCTTTTTTTTCGAAACGGAATCTTTTCACCTTTTAATTTTGAAATAAATTTGGAGTAGTTTCAGAACGTTGTAATTTGTCTTTGTGGTGTACTGTATACTACTATTCCTGCTTCTTCTTTTTTTGCAGGGTACTATTCCTGCTTCTGTTGACGGATAATTTGCATTAGTGAACAGAGGGCGAATTTAGATGTAGTTTTCAATTTCTGCTATTTTATATATCCTTTAGCCTTTTTCAAACAACAACAACATGCGTGTTTTTAGTCCACTGTCTTCTTTCCGCCGTTACATTTTCCAGGCTAGGTGGCGCTTTCTTGCCTCCAGTTTTTATTCATTTTGACTGCGTCCTGGAACCATGAAAACCGGAAAGAATAAGGCAATATGCGTGGCTGGGCCTCCACGGGCTGATCCGGTCGGTGGAGCCCAATTTACCGCTGCCCAAAGAAGGAAGCTGCCTTCCTCTAGTCTAGAAAAAAATGCTGCAAGCTGACTTTGCTTAACACGCTGCAATTCGCCCCCTTAAAAAAACACGCTGCAATTCGCCACGCGTCAATCTCACATGAAGTCGCAGTACAAAAGGCCCTTAGGCCTTGTACAATAGGAGGTGCTTAAGGGAGATGTTTAAAGAAATAAATCAGATTTTTCTTAAGCATTGGTACTTATTTATACAGGATAGACGCCTAATTAAGCGTCTCTCCTGTAAAAATAGACACCGATACTTCAGAAAATCTCAGTTTATTTTTTTAAGCACCCCCTCTAAACATCTCTCATTGTACAACGCCTTAATCGACTAGAATAAGGCCACGTAGTACCAGCTGCTGTCCAAAGCGCGTTCATACACGCTTGAAGCTCCAACGCGACACATACCTATAAATACGTCCCCACACACTCCACAGATGTTAGTAACACCGATCACCCGACGCTCTCAATCAAGCTCAAGCATCCCACGGCTAAGCTCACACTCCTCGATAAGCTCAAGCACCAAGCTCGTCTGCTTATGAAGGACGCCACCAGCCCGTCACCAAGCACTCCGGCGTTCGCCATGGATCTTTCCAGCTCCTTCCCGTCCGCGTCGGCGTCATCCTCGCCCGAGCACGCGTCGGGGCGGGCGTCGCCGGCCAAGCGCCCCGCGGGGCGCACCAAGTTCCGGGAGACGCGGCACCCGGTGTACCGCGGCGTGCAGCGCAGTGGCAACGCGGGGCGGTGGGTGTGCGAGGTGCGCGTCCCTGGCAAGCGTGGTTCTCGGCTCTGGCTCGGGACGTACCTGACGGCCGAGGCCGCCGCCCGCGCGAACGACGCCGCCATGCTCGCACTCGGCGGCCGCTCCGCCAGGTGCCTCAACTTCGCGGACTCGGCGTGGCTGCTCGCCGTGCCGTCCGCGCTCTCCGACCTCGCCGACGTTCCAGCGATGGGAGGCTGCCAATGGCCTGGTAACCAGGACCGCCGCTGAGGAGGCCCCATCTAGCGCTCCTGCACAATCGTCGTCTGAGTCCGACAGCGCCGATTCGTCGGAGACGTCGGAAGCTTCCGCCGATGGAGAGTTCGAGGTGCTGGCTACAATGGACATCGACATGTTCAGGCTTGACCTGTTCCCGGAAATGGACCTGGGCTCGTACTACGTGAGCCTCGCGGAGGCGCTGCTCATGGACCCGCCGTCGACGGCCACCATCATAGACGCGTACCGGGACAACCGCGACGGCGGTGCTGATGTCGCGCTCTGGAGCTACTAGCTAGCTAGTGTCGATAAATGATTCCCCATCTGATTCTGCTCTGTTTTGACTCTGTAGATTATATTTTCCCCTTTGCAATTTTTTACTTTTTTGGGAGATGACTCTGTATCTGTAGCAAACAAATTGAACCTGTTTCCAATCCAGCACTCAATAATGAAACAATTTTATGCGACTGATTTCTTCCCTTCCTGAAACGTAGTACATGCAGTTTCATGCTGTAAAGAGGAACACGAAAATGACAAAATCAAAACTGATACTCTGCACCTTCAAAGAGAAAAAAAACACTGATACCCGATTGGTTGAGACGGCTTGCGAAGAGTTCCACAAAAAGGAAATATACCTTCACGTGCCATGCCTTCAACAGAGAAAGCGATGTCGTGATCGATGAGGTGACTCAAACTGCAACGAGCAATCCAGAAGATGTGGTCTGACTCTGATGCCTTCCGTTACGTCTACAAGATGTGGTGTAGAGAGTTCTGAATCTTCTTGCCAAAGATCTTTGTAGTTGAGTAAGCAGTCATTTTCAACGGCCGGGATTGCGGTGAAGAGGCTGCCGCACACTCTGACGCGTCGAGTGCTGCGGTCGGGCTCCACACCGCCTTCCTGAATCTTGTGTCCAAGAGAGCACGATATGATGCTTCCCTTCAGCTACATATTTTGACGTGTAATGCTACTTGGTGAGTAGCACGCGTGCATAGTAATTTCTAGTGTATCTTCTCGAAGGACAATCCGTCACTAGGTTATTGAGGTCTGGAGATTTTCTTTTACCAAAATCACTCTGAGGCCCTTTTCATCTTTTATAATTTTGGAGAATGTTATCTGGCTAACGTTCCCTTGGAACGTTTTTCCAGAACGCATCCAGGGCCGTTGAATCTTGATGCTCGCTGGCGGTGCTCCCCTTCGTCGCGGTGCCGGAAGAGGAGGAGAAGCAGGTGGATAGGTTGGTTCCAACAGATGACAGCCATGGCGGGCTTGCAGCGGCGGCTGCTCACGGCGCCTGCGCGCTTCCCACCCCCACGTCTGACCTCCTCCGCCTCCCTGGTGCTCCCAAGTGACGGTAGCCCCTAGACCTCCAACTCACGGCAGCGTGGCGGTCGCGGAGGAGCAGCGACAACCATGCCGTGGAGTGTATTTCCACTTTCCTTCTCGGAATCCATCGTGTGTACTCTTCTAAGGTAACTGCAGAGCACTCTGGTCTTAAAGCATAGGATTCACACGATGTATTCACAATCCTATGCATGTTCCGCTCTGCATATTCCGTTCCCTTTGTTGGTTTGAGCTGCATTCAGATAATTGGGCGTATAATTGTAGTTGGGATGAGCAAACATAAACAGATTGTGTGGTTTTTGTGTAGAAGTGGGAACACCACTTGTCCTCTATGTGTAAGAACATGTCTAGCGTCTAAAAGTGTGCCTTCTTCTATGGTTATGGTGGCACGAACGGAACAAAGTAAATAATGGGGATACGATGAGAAATATATCAGACATAGTTTCCTCTACTGATTACCATTTGTCATATTGCTTGAAGGTAAAAAAGGAGAGCAATCACCAAGAAAAGGAAGAAATCCAAAAGTGGAAGGCGCCCCCAGCAGGAATCCTGAAAATAAATACTGATGGGGTCTTCATTGAAGCAACACAATCAGGCGGATGGGGCTTCACACTCTGGAATGACCAAGGCCTGCTACTGGCAGCAGGAGCAGGTAACCTGGAGCATGTTTCAGAACCATTACACGCCGAATTCTTAGCTTTTCAACAAGTTGTGCATGCTGCTATTCAAATGGGTTGCCAAAGATAATGTTTGAAACAGACTGCATGGTGTTGATGTAAGCTATGCTTAGTGATGAATATGACCTATCAACTCTGGGCACATTGTTTAAAGAGGTTAAATTTCTCCTACATGTTGGTTTAAGTGATGTGTCTATAATACATTGTAAGCGGGAATGTAATGTAGCGGCTCACACATTAGCAGCACAGGGTGTTTGTATGGAGGTTGGCCAATTTCCCAAGTTTGTATCAGATGCTGCAGCTGGTGATATGTCCAGCGTTTTAGTATATTAATGAAATGCGTTGTGTTCCTTAAAAAAAAGAACATGTCTAGCGTCAGGCCCTTCAAGTATAAAATTTCAGAGTCCACATGCATCAATTATCTCTAGGTGCTTCCCGTGTGTAATTGGAACATGCATAGGATTGTGAATACATTCACCCTCTGGTCTTAAAGCACATGCCACCAATGCAACTTAAAGTTTCCATTTAGTCATTGTTTGATAATCAAGCTGTGTTGTCATGGCATATCCTATATCCTACATATATACCTAAAAGAATGATCCCCACAGACTTATTTATCTCAATGTACAAGCATTGCCACATCGTTATACAATTATGGATGCGATAAGGCCCACCTCAACATCTGAGGGTCTGTGCGAGAGGTGCGACCGCACGGCCCCCAGATCTCAGGGCCCTAGTTTTGGGCGTACCTTATATTTCTTATCAGGTTGTTTTTGCACATTTTTGGGCATTCCGGCCGAGGTTGATCTCCTGAGCTCTCGACTGATCGATCGCAGCCCCAAGTCTCTTCCCAACTCCCTCACAATCAGCCCTCTGCCCCGATGTGTTATGTTGTCGCTTCATTTCTACTCTTCCGAGTACCATGACTCAATTGGATCTGCTTAGCATCGTCCCGACCGTGAGGAGGAGCAGGAGGACATGGTCAGGCGAGAGAATTTGCCCCATGAATTCAAAAAGTTGCCACATTTTTTAGAGAACAAAATTCCTAAGTTAACCATTAACTATCCTTGCAATTGTACTATTTAGACCATGGCAATTTTATTCATTGGACCGCGAATTTTTTTTGGGTAGCATCACAATTTAATTTTTAAGCCATGGCAATTATTCAAATTAGGCATGTCATTTTTAAATATTAATCATTGTAGTTTTGTTATAGATAGCATGGACATTTTATTACTTAGACCATTTAAATTATACTATCCAAAGGGCCCATGCGTTGCAGCGGTAGAAAAATAATATCAAAATCTCCAATGGCCATGACTACATTTTGCTGCATCACCGAGATACACCATCACTCTAAATTTCGTGAAATAGTAAACATATTTTTCAACTCGTGCACATATCTGAAATCATGAACATTTTTCAAATTCGTGAACACGTCTACAAATTTTCGAACATTTTCCACAATCAAGAACATTTTTGAATTCATGAACGTTTTATACTATTTGCAAACATTTTTCTAAAATTGTGACTATTTTCTAAACGTTTTTCTCTAATCGGAGAAAATTTCTAGAATCGACGAATATTCTTTGGAAATTAGTGGAACAATTTTTAAATTCATTAACATTTTTTAAGTGCATGATCATTTTTTGAATCAGCGAATAATTTATGAATAAATAAACTATTTTGTAGTTCACAACAGTTTTAGAGTTTTTAGGATATTTTTCCATTCATGAATATTTTTTGAGTTGGCGAATTTTTGTTCAATTTGATTAACATTTTTTTAATACACGGAATTTTAAAAAATTCATGATTTTTTATTTCTCTAACATTTTTTCAAAATTGAAAATATTTTATGAATATGTGAATATTTTTTAAAAATCACAACCAATTGCTGAATCCAACAAAATATATGAATTATTGTACATTTTAATGCAAAATTCTTGTTTTTCTAATTTTTGGAACTTTTTTGAAGTCCTAAATTATTAAAGTAGAAAAAACCAAAGACGGAAAATAAAAATAAAAATAAAATAGGAAATTGAAAAACAGCCGTCCGGACATGGGCTGGCCCAAACAGGCGCGATCTGTCTTTTCCCATCGAGCAGAGCGCCGTATAGATGGTCCTACTCCATGGTATGGCCCAGGAGTGGATTCCTCTGTGTGAAAGGTTTTTCTTAGCACTTATATTATATGTGGCACCGGTGGGTAATGCTTTACAACTTTGGGGGCAATTTTGATGACATACCGCCAAAAGAAATAGTCTATTTATTATTAGGTATAGATTATTTAGATCATGGCAATTTTCTTATCTTGCAACTTTTTCTATTTGTACCATGACAAATCTATTAGACTTACCATGGCAATTTTTTATAGGGAGCATGATCATTGTATTATTTCGAGCATGGCAGTTTTTTAAATTAGACCTTGGTATTTGTATTGTAGGTAGTATCAAAATTTTATTATTTAGACCATGCCAATTTTATTAGTTTGACCATCACTTTTTTATCTTACAACTATTTTTTGTTTTTTGGGCCATGGAAAATTTACTGGATTTCCCATGAAAAAATTATTTAACATACCATCGTAAATTTTGTATTATACACTATCAGATTTATTGACTTGGCAAAGTTATGCCATCTCACAAGCACAAGTTTTTTTTTACAACACAGAATTTCCCATGTGAACTCTAAAGAATTTTTTTAAGTTTCCCATGATTTTTGTATAGAAACCAATTTTTTTCGTATGCCATGTTAAACACCCCAATTTATATATTTTTACATTATATTGATAATATTTTTTCTATTAAAGTTGCCATCAGACTATTTCATTTTGTTTATTAATTAGGACATGCCAAATTTAATTTTTAGAGAACACGACACATTTATTTTGTTTATACCATTCTAAATTTCTAGATTAGAGAAGGATAGTTTTACAAATTATAGCATGACAATTTCATAATTTAGATCATGTCAATTGTAAATTTATGTTTCTCTGCCTTTTTATAAGAAAATATATGATTTGTTGATGGCATCTTTTTGCAAAATAAAATAGTTAACTAGGCCTCTGGGTCAACCGGGGTTGGGCTGGAGACCCACTAGAGCGAACGCTCGAGGAAGGGTGAAATGTTCATTGGAGGGTTCGTCCATGAGCAAATGAATAGTTCCCTGAAGGCACACCCCGTAGCCGATGTTCCCTGGGTTATCTGCGTCATTAATTTTAATAATTGGAGTTCACTATGTAGAAGCGTCGCACTATCGTCTTCCATGCGGTGGCTTGTACCCCTCTGTTTTACAAAGATTTCTTTAATTTTGAAATTTTAAAAGAAGCTTTATCTCCCAAACCGTTAATCCGTTCGGTGATTTGCTTTCATCAAGAGCTTCCTCGCGACGAGGTCGTCGAAACTAGATTCAATGTCGAAATGTTTCGTCAACTTGTTTCAGCAGCAGTTGCCATATTACTACCACTTAGGTGGCAGATTAAATTAACTTCGTTGTCAGATTGTTGAACGCCAAGATATACCACTAGAAAACCAAAAGTGTTACTCTAATCCAAAGCACAAATGCACCCGCATGAACATTAAATTATGAAAAATAGTAAACAAATTAAAAAAGCTGATTTTGGAGGGGGTGAATATCAACTGTTCTAACATCTTGCAAAATTTCACTCTAAAAAGACATATGTAGAGGAGTGTGCCAAAAAAACCCGATCCCTTATACAATTCATGGGCCTTGTGGTCGTTGTTGACTTGGGCCTTTACAATAATTATTGTTGTTGTTGCACATTAAAATAAAGCCAGACAAAAGCCTAAAAAAATCTTTCCACTGACTATGGTGGTTGTTGTTGTCTCATGGGCTAGATATGGGCTTCTCCCGAAAAAGATGTTGGTTGTAGGCTTCTCTCTTTGTGTGTTAAACATGCCATCATAGAGGAAAAGAAAATTTTATAGACATGGAAGAAATGAACAAGATGAAAGAGGAAAAGCATTGTGTTGAAAAAAAGGAAGGGTGGACTTGCAACTAGGACATAAATGGGTTGGGCCCTAGTTGCGTATCAAGGGTGGAGTTGCAACTGGGATAAAATTGGTCAACCCCAGTTGCATACTGAGGGTAGACTTGCAACTGGATAAAAAAGGCGTCCCCTCAATTGCATTTCACACGTGTAATTGGACTTGCAACTTGGACAAAAACGGATTGGACCTCGGTTGCGTGTCAAGGGTGTACTTGCAACTGGGAGAGGGAAAAAGTGAAGGAAATATGCCCTAGAGCCAATAATAAAGTTGTTATTTATATTTTCTTATATCATGATAAATGTTTATTATTCATGCTAGAATTGTATTAACCGGAAACTTGATACGTGTGTGGATACATAGACAAAACACAGTGTCCCTAGTAAGCCTCTACTAGACTAGCTTGTTAATCAAAGATGGTTAAGTTTCCTAACCATAGACATGTGTTGTCATTTGATGAACGAGATCACATCATTAGGAGAATGATGTAATGGACAAGACCCATCCGTTAGCTTAGCATAATGATCGTTAAGTTTTATTGCTATTGCTTTCTTCATGGCTTATACATATTCCTTTGACTATAAGATTATGCAACTCCCGAATACCGAAGGAATAACTTGCGTGCTATCAAACATCACAACATAACTGGGTGATTATAAAGATGCTCTACATGTGTCTACGAGGGTGTTTGTTGGGTTGTCATAGATCGAGATTAGTATTTGTCACTCCATGTATCAGAGAGGTATCTCTGGGCCCTCTCGGTAATGCACATCACTATAAGCCTTGCGAGCAATGTGACTAATGAGTTAGTTGCAGGATGATGTATTATGAACGAGTAAAGAGACTTGCCGATAACGAGATTGAACTAGGTATGATGATACCGACGATCGAATCTCGGGCAAGTGACATACCGATGACAAAGGGAATGACCTATGTTGTTATGTGGTTTGACCGATAAAGATCTTCTTAGAATATGTAGGAACCAATATGAGCATTCAGGTTCCGCTATTGGTCATTGACCGGAGATATGTCTCGGTCATGTCTACATAGTTCTCGAACCCATAGGGTCTGCACGCTTAACGTTCGATGGCGATTTGTATTATGAGTTATGTGTTTTGGTGACCGAAGTTTGTTTGGAGTCCCGTATGAGATCACGGACATGACGAGGAGTCTCAAAATGGTTGAGAGGTAAAGATTCATATATTGGAAGGTTGTATACGGACACCGGAATGGTTCCGAAGAGGTTCGGGGATTTATCGGAGTACCGGGAGGCTATCGGAACCCCCTGGGAAAGTTAATGGGCCTCATGGGCTATATTGGAGAGAGGGAGGAAGGCCATAAGAGGAGGTGCGCGCCTCCCCCCTGCCCAATCCGAATTGGACAAGGGGTGGGGGCGCGCCCCCCTTTCCTTCTCCCTCTCCCCTCTTTCCCCTTTCCCTTCTTCGTTCGAAGGAAGGGGGTGGCGAATCCTACTAGGAGTGGAGTCCTAGTAGGAATCCCCCCCATGGCGTGCCACCCCTTGGGTCGGTCACCTCCTCCTCCCCTCCTTTATATACGGGGCGGGGGCCACCCCAAAGGCACAACATAGTTCTCTTAGCCGTGTGCGGTGCACCCCTCCACAGTTTACTCCTCCGGTCATAGCGTTGTAGTGCTTAGGAGAAGCCTTGCGCGGCTCACATCACCATCACCGTCACCACGTCGTCGTGCTGACAGAACTCTCCCTCGACCCTCTACTAGATCAAGAGTTCGAGGGATGTCATCGAGCTGAACGTGTGCTGAACACGGAGGTGTCGTACGTTTGGTACTAAGATCAGTTGGATCACGAAGACGTTCGACTACATCAACCGCGTTAACCAAACGCTTCTGTTTTCGGTCTACGAGGGTACATGGACATACTCTCCCCCTCTCATTGCTATGCATCTCCTAAATAGATCTTGTGTGATCGTAGGAAAATTCATGAAATTGCATGTTACGTTCCCAACAGTGACATCTGAGCCAGGTCTATGCGTAGATGATATGCACGAGTAGAACACAAAGAGTTGTGGGCGATAATAGTCATACTTCTTACCACCGACGTCTTATTTTGATTCGACGATATTGTTGGATGACGCGGCCTGGACCAACATTACATGACCACGTTCATGATACCGGTTCTACCGACGTGCTTTTGCACACAGGTGGCTGGCGGGTGTCTGTTTCTCCAACTTTAGTTGAATCGAATTTGACTATGGCCGGTCCTTGTTGAAGTTTAAAACAATAGACTTGACGAAAAATCATTGTGGTTTTGATGCGTGGGTAAGAACGGTTCTTGCTACAAGCCTATAGCAGCCACGTAAAACTTGCAACAACAAAGTAGAGGACGTCTAACTTGTTTTTGCAGGGCATGTTGTGATGTGATATGGTCAAAACGTGATGAGATATAAATTGTTGTATGAGATGATCATGTTTTGTAAAAGTTATCGGCAACTGGCAGGAGCCTTATGGTTGTAGCTTTATTGTATGAAATGCAATCGCCATGTAATTACTTTACTTTATCACTAAGCAGTAGCGATAGTCGTAGAAGCAATAGTTCGCGAGATGACAACGACGCTATGATGGAGATCAAGGTGTCAAGCCGGTGACGATGGAGATCTTGACGCTGCTTTGGAGATGGAGATCAAAGGCACAAGATGATGATGGCCATATCATGTCACATATTTTGATTGCATGTGATGTTTATATTTTATGCATCTTATTTTCTTAGTACGGCGGTAGCATTATAAGATGGTCCCTCACTAAATTTCAAGGTACAAAGTGTTCTCCCTGAGTATGCACCATTGCTACAGTTCGTCGTGCTGAGAGACCACGTGATGATCGGGTGTGATAAGCTCTACGTTCACATATGATGTCTACTACACAACTTTATTCTTGTAGACTCATGTCGGGCCTCCAAGCGCAGAGTTTTGTAGGACAATAGCAATTCTCCCTCAAGTGGATGTGTTAGGAAACGCAGTATTTCAAAAAAAATTCCTATGATCATGCAAGATCTATCTAGGAGATGCATAGCAACGAGAGGGGGAGAGTATGTCTATGTACCCTCGTATACCGAAAGCGTAAGCATTATGAAACATAGTTGATGTAGTCGAACGTCTTCGCGATCCAACCGATCAAGTACCGAACACACAACACCTCCGCGATCTGCACACGGTCAGCTCGGTGAGTCCCTCATACTCTTGATCCAGCTGAGGCCGAAGGAGAGTTTCGTCAGCACCACGGCGTGATGATGGTGATGATGAAGTTACCGACGCAGGGCTTCGCCTAAGCACTACAACGATATGACCGATGTGGAATTCTGTGGAGGGGGGCACCGCACATGGCTAAACAATCAACTTGTATGTCTATGGGGTGCCCCTCCCCCGTATATAAAGGAGTGGAGGAGGGAAGGGCTGGCCCTCTCTATGGCGCGCCCAAGGGGGAGTCCTACTCCTAGTAGGAGTAGGTTTTCCCCCTTCCCTAGTTGGAGTAGGAGAAGAAGGAAGAGGGAGAGAGAGGGAAGGAAGGGGGGGCAACCCCCTACCCAATTAGGATTGGGCTTGGGGGGGGGGCGCCATCCACCTGGCCGCCTCCTCATCTCTCCCACTAAGGCCCAATAAGGCCCATTGACTAGCCGGGGGGTTCCGGTAACCCCCCGGCACTCCGGTAAATGCCCGAACTCATCTGGAACCATTCCGATGTCCAAACATAGCCTTCCAATATATCGATCTTTATGTATCGACCATTTCGAGACTCCTCGTCATGTCCGTGATCACATCCGGGGCTCCGAACTACCTTCAGTACATCAAAACACATAAACTCATAATAACGATTGTCATCGAGTGCTAAGCGTGCGGACCCTACGGGTTCAAGAACTATGTAGACATGACTGCTAGACTCACTTCCGGTCAATAACCAATAGCGAAACCTGGATGCTCATATTGGTTCCTACATATTCTACGAAGATCTTTATCGGTCAAACCGCATAACAACATACGTTGTTCCCTTTGTCATCGGTATGTTACTTGCCCGAGATTCGATCGTCGGTATCTCAGTACCTAGTTCAATCTCGTTACCGGCAAGTCTCTTTACTCGTTCCGTAATGCAACATCCTGCAACCAACTCATTAGTCACATTTCTTGCAAGGCTTATAGTGATGTGCATTACCGAGAGGGACTAGAGATACCTCGCAGACAATCGGAGTGACAAATCCTAATCTCGATCTATGCCAACTCAACAAACACCATCAGAGACACCTGTAGAGCATCTTTATAGTCACCCAGTTACGTTGTGACATTTGATAGCACACTAAGTGTTCCTCCGGTATTCGGGAGTTGCATAATCTCATAGTCATAGGAACATGTATAAGTCATGGAGAAAGCAATAGCAATAAACTAAACGATCATAGTGCTAGGCTAACGGATGGGTCAAGTCAATCACATCATTCTCTAATGATGTGATCCCGTTCATGAAATGACAACTCATGTCTATGGTTAGGAAACTTAACCATCTTTGATTAACAAGCTAGTCAAGTAGAGGCATACTAGTGACATTCTGTTTGTCTATGTATTAACACATGTACTAAGTTTCCGGTTAATACAATTCTAGCATGAATAATAAACATTTATCATGATATAAGGAAATATAAATAACAACTTTATTATTGCCTCTAGGGCATATTTCCTCCAGTCTCCCACTTGCACTAGAGTCAATAATCTAGATTACATTGTAATGATTCTAACACCCATGGAGTCTTGGTGTTGATCATGTTTTGCTCGTGAGAGAGGCTTAGTCAACGGGCTTGCAACATTCAGATCCGTGTGTATCTTGCAAATCTCTATGTCTCCCTCCTTGACTTGATCACGGATGGAATTGAAGCGTCTCTTGATGTGCTTGGTTCTCTTGTGAAATCTGGATTCCTTTGTCAAGGTAATTGCACCAGTATTGTTACAAAAGATTTTCATTGGACCCGATGCACTAGGTATGACACCTAGATAGGATATGAACTCCTTCATCCAGACTCCTTCATTTGCTACTTCTGAAGCAGCTATGTACTCCGCTTCACACGTAGATCCCACCACGACGCTCTACTTGGAACCGCACCAACTGATAGCTCCACCATTCAATAAAAATACGTATACGGTTTGTGACTTAGAGTCATCCGGATCAGTGTCAAAAGTTGCATCAACGTAACCGTTTATGACGAGCTCTTTATCACCTCCATAAATGAGAAACATATCCTTAGTCCTTTTCAGGTATTTCAGGATGTTCTTGACCGCTGTCCAGTGATCCACTCCTTGATTACTTTCGTACCTCCCTGCTAAACTAATAGCAAGGCACACATCAGGTCTGGTACACAACATTGCATACATGATAGAACCTATGGCTGAAGCATAGGGAATGACTTTCATTTTCTCTCTATCTTCTGCAGTGGTCGGACATTGAGTCAGACTCAACTTCACACCTTGTAATAAACGCAAAAACTCTTTATTTGCTTGATCCATTTTGAACTTCTTCAAAACTTTATCAAGGTATGTGCTTTGTGAAAGTCCAATTAAGCGTCTTGATCTATCTCTATAGATCTTGATGCCCAATATATAAGCAGCTTCACCGAGGTCTTTCATTGAAAAATTCTTATTCAGGTGTCCTAAAATAAATGTTATTTGGTGTTTGCGTTGAGCATGAATATGGTTGGATCTTGTTTATTGCAATATGGTTATTCATTTAAGTCAAAGGATAATTATTGTTCTATTTACATGAATAAAACCTTCTATGGTCATACACTTAATATAAATGGTTTATTGAATCTCGATCGTAGTGATACACATATTCATAATATAGATGCCAAAAGATGCAAACTTGATAATGATAATGCAACATACTTGTGGCACTGCCGTTTAGGTCAAATTGGTGTAAAGCACATGAAGAAACTCCATGCGGATGGACTTTTGGAATCACTTGATTATGAATCACTTGATGCTTGCGAACCATGCATCATGGGCAAGATGACTAAGACTCCGTTCTCTGGAACAATGAAGCGAGCCATTGACTTATTGGAAATAATACATACTGATGTATGCGGTCCGATGAGTGTTGAGGCTCGCGGCGGGTATCGTTACTTTCTGACCTTCACAGATGATTTGAGCAGATATGGGTATATCTACTTAATGAAACAAAAGTCCGAAACATTTGAAAAGTTCAAAGAATTCCAAAGTGAAGTGGAAAATCATCGTAATAAGAAAATAAAGTTTCTACAATCAGATCACGGAGGCGAATATTTGAGTTACAAGTTTGGTCTTCATTTAAAACAATGTAAAATAGTTTCACAACACACGCCACCTGGAACACCACAGCGTAATTGTCATGGGTTTGTCATGGAAGATGTCCTTGTGAAAGGACTTAGTCGCGGAGCCATCTCAACGGGTTAGCTTAAAGGGGTTAAACCGGACAAGGGGACACGGGGAGTTTATACTAGTTCGGCCCCTTCGATGAAGGTAAAAGCCTACGTCTAGTTGTGATTGGTATTGCTAGGGTTTCGATGACCAGTGAGCGAATCCGCTTTGACTGGCCCTCGAGTTGTTGTTTCCTGTCCTCAAACCGTGGCCGGGTCATCCCTTTATATACATAGGTTGACACCCGCCGGTTTACAGAGTCCCGAGGCTGGATCATAGAGGTGTCCGGCTCGGTCTCTATTCCTCTAACTTACAATACAAGTTTACATGATAAAGTCGGTTCACAACTACAGGCTTTAATCCGCCTTTGGGCCTTGGGCCTTCTTAAAGCGCCAATATCTTGCCATCTTCATGGGCTTCAATCTTCATGGAGCTAATCCGGCTATACCTAACCGGTTTACCTCCAGTAACTATACCCCCAACATTAGGCCCTAGATTGATTTGAACTTGTTCATGTCAATCTCCAATACTTAGAAAAATTCTTGCTCTGGCATCTTTGTACAAATCTGGTAAATCAACGTGATGTCATCCTTTAAATCCGCAGCCAATCGTTATGATGTCATCTACCCGTTGAAGCCGAAGATGCCCTTCATTAATGATCGTTTCAACCCTCGAGGCGTCATCTTTAATACTTATCCATTTCCAGCTCCTCGATTTTTGCACTTGTCGCTTTATCGCTTCGCCTTATAAATAGGACCACGGGTCCTTCTCCTATTTCCCCTTCGTCTCCTTCACTTCTTCTTCCTCCTCGCGACATCTCTGCTCCTGAGCACCGCCGCCGTCACCGAGCTTCACCTCTGCTTCGACAAAGGCCGCTGCATCAACCTGACCGTTACCAGAGACACACGGTGATCCTCCGCTGCTTCCTCATGTACCAGTAAGTTTCTCTTCTCCTCACCCCAGATCCGCCATTAGGGTTCGGTGTTCTTCATAACCTGAAGTTGTTCCTCCTTTAGTAACACCAATGGCCAGTTAGATCTGATCGTTTTCAGCGCCCTTTGTAGTTTAAACTCCTTTCTTCTTGTTAAGGCACCCGCTTGATATCAAACTCATCTGAACTTACTGAACCTTTTGAGCACTTGAAATTAGATATATTTTGATTATCTAACGCACGGCAGATCTGAAATTCCCATGCCAAACTGTGAAATCTGTTTTACCTTACTTAGCCCCTTTTCGCCTTAGATCTGTATCCTCTTTACCATGTAGGCGGTTTACCCTTGTAAAAACAATCTATCTCATACCATTAGTCCCCTGGTAAACCGGAAAACCTCCTTTACATTCACTGTAACGGTCCGATTTAACAACACATGTATACCCTTGATATGACCTTGTCATTCATTATTGTATCAGTCTCTGGTTTACGCAATTTCACATATCTATATATCTTTATCCCATTGCATCTTGCGTATCATCATGAATGATTTGTAAACCGGCATTTCTTTTCCAACTTTTCGTTTCACAATGGCCAAACAGTTTGCCGCTTGCAACTGGGCTCCTTCCCGGATCACCGAAGAACAGTTGAACGGAATGGTCAGTATCGACACCTTGCCCAAGAAAATGGAAATTCGGTGGCGAGTTCCAGGAACAGAGAATCCTCCTACCCCAAGGCAGGGTGAGGTAGTGGTCTTTGTCGACCACATAGGCCGTGGTTTCAAACCACCCGAGTCGAAGTTTTTCTGAGATGTTCTTGCCAGTTTCCAACTCCATCCTCAAGATATTGGACCCAACTCGATGTCCAATCTATGCAACTTCCAAGTCTTCTGTGAAGTGTACTTACAAGAAGAACCAACTGCTGAGCTGTTCCGGGATTTTTTTCATCTGAACCGGCATACAAAATTTGTAAATGGTCCCAACACTAAACTTGCTGGTGTCTCTATTCAAAAGAGGAGGAAGTTGAATTCCCTCATGCCAAACTGCAGAGTCACCCTAAGGAATGGAACCAGACTTGGTTCTACTGCATAGATACCTCTCCTGAAGATGAGAACCCTCTTCCAGGCTACCGTGATCACCATCTTTCCAACACTCATCCAATGCCGCAACGTTTAAGTTCTACAGAACGGGCCAAATATGCCCCTCAAATCGCCAAGCTCCGGGCCTTTATGGCCAACGGTTTATCATGCGTTGATTTTGTGCGTTGCTGGATATCTTGGAGCGTCTTGCCACTAAGCCACCGCCCCGGTTTAGTGTGTGAGTATACCGGTGAATTAGAAGACCCCCAACGCTACATCAACATTCAGATAACCGATGAAGAGGTCACTAAAGGCGTTAAGAAAATTTTGAATGAACCGGAATCAGTCTGTCGCCAAACC
This sequence comes from Triticum urartu, assembly GCF_003073215.2. Classification (NCBI taxonomy): domain Eukaryota; kingdom Viridiplantae; phylum Streptophyta; class Magnoliopsida; order Poales; family Poaceae; genus Triticum; species Triticum urartu. The sequence goes on along the minus strand of NC_053026.1, from coordinate 510,727,365 downwards.
GGCTTGAACCCCTTCTACACTCAAAATAAACCGCCTGCTGTAAGCATTATGCTTCCTTTTTTATCTTTGATATCTTTAAATTGTTTAACTTGTAAACTTTCTTCTATTTGTGTATAAACAGGGTGATGATCCCTTCTGGAAGCGGAAATCCGCAGATAAAGCGGCAAAGCCATCCCGTCCCAAAACCAAAGCCGTCAAGCATACCTCAAAGCGGAAAATAGCTGACTGGATCAACATGGAACTTCATGAAGATGCAGATGATCCAGAAGTTGAGGTAGAACTTGACTCACTTGGCCCCCTTTTCATGCACCTCATTAACAATGATCTTTATTAGGAGGACGTAGAAGGAAGCCAGGCTAATGATGTAGAGGTAATTACCCTTTCCTTCGGTTCAGACTCTATGCCTGAAAGTGCTAGTGATCGACTAGAGGGGGGGGTGAATAGGCGATTTTTATGGAAGTCTTCAAAACATGGAAGTTTTGAAGACAAACGATAGAAGTAAACCTATTACCATGCAACGGAAGGTAGACTACACTAAGCAAGCCATAGTCAAGTATTCAATGAAATGAAAGCACAAAGACTAATAGCAGCTAGGCAGTATAGATCAGGATGGAAGATAGTATGAAGCCAATCAGAACAAGCAGTCACACAGTGAAGACAAATAGATAATGCAAATAGGCAATGACTTCACAAGGATCAATCTGCAAGTAAAGAGATGGGAAGGATGGAACCAATGGCTCGTTGAAGACAATGATTTGGTGGACTAGTTCCAGTTGCTATGACAACTGTACGTCTGGTTAGGGAGGCTGAGATTCAACTCAGAAGACCGTGTCTTCACCTTATTCCCCTTGAGCTAAGGACACCCAGTCCTCGCCCAATCACTCTGGTAAGTCTTCAAGTTAGACTTCCAAACCTTCACAGACTTCGTTCACCGGCGATCCATAATAACTCTTGGATGCTCAGAACGCAACGCCTAACCGGCTGGAGGATTCACAGTCCTCAAGTGTAATAAGTCTTCAGATCACACAGACAGGAAGACTTAAGTGATGCCTAACACACTTTGGCTCTGGGTGTTTAGGGCTTTTCCTCGCAAGGAATTCTCTCTCAAAGGCTTCGAGGTGGGTTGCTCTCAAACGACAAAAGTTGTACACTAACTCTGAGCAGCCAACCGTTTATGGTTGTAGGGGGTGGGCTATTTATAGCCACTAGGCAACCCGACCTGATTTGTCCGAAATGACCCTGGGTCACTAAGGAACTGACACGTGTTGCAACGGTCAGATTTCAAACACACACGGCAACATTACTTGGGCTACAAGCAAAGCTGACTTATCCAGCTCTGGATAAGATTTGCTCTCATTGTCTTCGCTCGAAGACATAGGATTTTGGTTAAGCATCACTTCAGTCATTCTGTCTGGTACATTTGGACCCCACTTAACAGTACGGTGGTTCTCTGACTCAACAAAGAAGAAAAAGAACGACGAAACAACTAAGTCTTCGCACTCCATAGTCTTCACGCAATGTCTTCTCTTGTCATAGTCTTCAATGTGAATGTCTTCACATACCACCTTTGACTTCAATGTCTTCATACATTTTTAGGGGTCATCTTTGGTAGGAAAACCGAATCAATGAGGGACTTCTACCTCTGTTATCCTGCAATTCTCACAAATACATTAGTCCCTCAACCAGGTTTGTCGTCAATACTCCAAAACCAACTAGGGGTGGCACTAGATGCACTTACAATCTCCCCCTTTTTGGTGATTGATGACAAACTAGTTGAAGTTTTCAATGGGGAATAAAATATGTGAAATTGTAAAGGATAGGGTATTGTCTTCATAAGTGGCAAAGGCTCCCCCTGAAGATGTGCATACAAGTAATTTGCTCTTGGAATGCAAATGCACATGGCAGGTTGTACTTGTGGAGATCCTCTTCAACTTATGATGCCAATTCATCATGCATGATTTGATGTAACGAAAATAATGACATGCATAATGAAAAATGGACATCTGCAAAATGACCTAAGTGCGGAACTTATCATCGCACATGCGGAATTTATCATAGCATCACAGAATAGCAAATAAGTAGCAGACGACCATCGAGTTTAAGCGTTACAACTCGAAGAACCAAATGTATCGAAAAGCAAGAGTTGTAAGCACTTGGCAAAAGTAACAAAAGGTAAAGCAACCACCCATATGGACCCGCTTGAAGACTATCAACTCATATGCTTCTCCCCCTTTTGTCAGTAAGGACCAAAAAGGTTTGAAGTCATAGAGCGCCTACTCGTTCCCATGAGGTGCAGGCGAGGTAGCAGGGTCGTCGTTGAGGTCCGGTGGTGCAGAAGAATTTGGTGCAGTGTCAACATGCGCTGAAGTTGGAGGAGGTGAAGTTGCATCATCTTGGTCATCGATGACTCTGGCATTCACTGTCGCAGCCGAGGACGAATAGTCAGAGTCTTCAAGTGAGGGAGTCCGACGCAAGTGAGCATTCCGTGGAGGAGTTGAGTCAAACTTGAATCTTTCGGTGAAGCCATCGTCCCGCAGATCAGCTTCAGCACTAAGCAAAGTCAAACTCTTCCACGACCTCCGACAGGTTTCATGAGTGACAAAGGCATTCTTGGTGGCAAGATTGCGTATGTGGTTGACATCCACCAAGAGGCTTTGCATCTGACACTTGAGCCAGTCGTGATGTTTGTCCTATTTCTGGTGTAGCGTGACGATAAGCTCTCGGTCATTGAGAACTCGAGATCGCCTTCGAGGCCTTTGCGCAATGGTGCTACCAGTGGCATCAGTTTGAGCGCGAGGGGCACGTGTGTTGCCAGCCAAGGGATAAACACGCGAGACTGCCTGAACTCCTTCAATGGGCTGGGTGAATCTTTGGTGATCAACATTGTGAAGATAAATGGGATCCTTAGCAGGCTCTGGGTAAATAGCTTCAATAGACAGATCAACCTCTGGCAAGAAGACAAGATGATTGTGCGTAGACGGCTGATAGTTGATGGCAGAGTGAAGCTTGATAAGGCAAATTACCCATGGAGCATAGAACTTTAGACCAAAAATGTCGGAGCCAGATGCAGCCAACTGCCTAATGAAGAAGTCTTGAGCATTGAAGCTGATGCCATTGAAGATGTAGAAAACCAAAGTCTTCATTGCTCCTTCAAGCTTCGCTGCAGATGAATGTCCTTTGATAGGCCATAGAGTTTTTCTGAGGATGTGATAAATGGTGCGAGGAAGATACTCTAGGTCTTCAACAAAGAATTCAGATGGGTAGTCAGCGTCGTGAGGCAAAGGCTTCATCATGCTCAACATTTGGCTCATGTTTGGTTCTGGCTTATGAAAAATGCTCTCCAAAGCATTCTGGTGTTGTTGACAACCTGGCTCATAGTATTCACCAGGAGTGGGCAGGCCTGTGAGCTCAATGATGTCAAGAGCTTTGGCTTCATGATGGACATTGCCTGTCATCCACTCAAGGACCCAAGTCTTTGGATCCCTGTTGTAGCCTCGAATGTGAAGAGTTGCATAGAACTGTAGCAGAAGCTCTTCATTCCAGTGTTCCTTATCTGTGACAAACTACAGGAGTCCAGCATCTCTGAAGCAATCCAACGCTTCTTCAAGGCAGGGCAGGCCAGCTATAGCTTCAGTGTCGAGACGCATATGTGGAAATATGCGCCCTTGATTGTATAAGACGCGGGAATAGTAGCTGCGCTGCTGATAGCTCCAGAACCGATCTGATGAAATGCGAGGTTTGGTGTAAGGGTTCTTGGCGCTATTGAATAAGGTGTTGTGTGCCACGAAGCCATTCACATTGAAGACCCCAGGTGAAGTTGCAGTGCCTGGGAATCATGGAAGTCTTGGCTTGGGCTTCTGGACGGGAGGTCTTTGCTCGACATGATAGTCAAATTATGGACCCGCAGCAGGTGGAGGAACCAGAATGGGCCATCGGACCATAACAGGCTGACCACGATCAAATGCCAGCTCAATTGTATGAGGTCTTGGAGGGGGTACAAGAGCATTGACATTGTCGTTGATATGGACTTTAGGGACCACATTGGCTTGAGGTGCTTTAGTATTGGCTTCGGGCGCTGCAGTGGCTTCAGGTGCTTGCACTTCTGGCACCGCATGAGCGTTAGGCACCACATTAGCTTCAGCCATGACAACGTCATTGGCTTCAGTGTTGATGTTGGTGGCCGCCTCAGGATTGTTAACCTCCACTTCAGAAGCTGGAGGGTCGGACACGTTCTCCTCAAGAACAACATCTTGGTGGGACGGGGGTGTAGCAACTCTTTCTACTTCAACTCTTGGTTCTTCTCTTTCATCGGCTGATGCAGCTGGAATATCTTCAGCGGTTTTGGCTTCAGATTCTGACACATGCACAATGGGAGTGACTTGGGGCCTCGGTCCTTTGCGAAGCCTGCGTAATGCTGGCGATGCTTGCGGAGATGGAGTGTGCTGGGCCTCAAAGTCATCATCATCTTGCACGGGTGAGGTGACTTGTGGTTGGGGAGAACTTGGAGTGTCTTGTCATTGTGGGTGATCAGCCCACGATGCATCCTAAGCAGTTGGCGTCAAAGGACGACCAATGCTGATGAGTTCGCTGTGCGTGAGCACAGGCGATGATACCAACTGGTGCTCGATCTGAGGAAGGACTTCATCATCTTCAACATTGTCATGAGGACCAATGTCTTCAGCTGCGGTGGGGTCAACATCTGGATTGTCTTCAGCTTCAGGAGCCTCTGTGGAAGCAGGCTCATGAGCTATCATTTGACATTCTTGATGTTCAGACGCAGGACGAGCCACTGAGATTGGCTCGACCTCAAGGGGCTCTGTAGGAGCAGCCCGGTCTCTCTTCTTGGTTTTTCGTTTCTTGGTTGGAGGTGCATCATCAGTGGTGGCCTTGGTTTTGCGTTTCCTGGCTTCGGCTTCAGCTGCCCTTGTTTTCTTCAGTTCTGAAGCCACTGTGGGGACCTTAGGCTTCGATCCTGTCATACTAGCTGGGAAGACAATTGGATGTACTTCCTGCCTTGGTGCTTTGGGTTCTGCCACAGCTGGCTTCTTCTTCTTGGCCGCCATTCTGGGGTCGATGCCTGGTCCCCCCAAAGCCTTGTGCTTTTCAGATTCATTGTATCCCTGAACACATTTAGCAGCACGATCCTTCATGCGCTCACAAGAACCTTTGGCTTCTTCGTGTTTGGTTTAGAATGCTTCCTTGAGTTCATGCATCATGACCTGGAAGTTTTGAATGTCTTCAACATTGAGCTTGGCCATATGCTTCTTGAATTGAGCCTTTTCATAATCTATCTTATGCTTCAGCTCAACAATTTTCTGAGCTAGAGCCAGTTCAGCAGCAATGTCTCCATGGAAGGCGATGCTGAGGCCAATGGGAAGCTGAAGATCATCAAAGCTGACGTTTGGGCTGTCAAACCACTCATCAATGAACTTGTTTAAGATTTCCATGTCAAAGAGAGGAAGGTCATTGAAGATTTCTGCCTCTTGCTTGCTCTTGATCAACTGCTCAAGAGCGTTATCGCCAAGATCGTCGTCGCTGGCTAGATCAATGGCGTCATTCTCGTTGTGCAGAACAACAACAGGGGTCAGTGCTTGGCTGGAGGGTTGCATGGACATCTTCACTTTGGAGGGGTTGGAGATGCGTGACAGATCTTCAGACTGCACACTATGTTCAGGAGGTGCAGTGGCCAGAGGCTTCGCCCGTGAAACCTTTGGTGCAGGGCAGGCTTCGAAGCTTTAGGTTTCTTCAGCTTCTTTGGCTTTGGTGGTGCAGGCACTTCATCAGAATCAATGACGTCTGTAGGTTGATCCACGACTGCCCCTTGAACCTTTATGTGAGTAATGAGACCTTCTAAGTTATAGAAGGGCCCAACCAGATTGGGTTCAGCTTCGCATGTGCCGTCATCACGAGGAGCAGAGGGGTCTGGATTGAAGTCTAATCCCCATGACTTCTTGTTTTCTTTGGCCGAGTTCTTGGCAAACTGGAAGTTGCGCTTGAACAGATTGTCGTCACGACACCATAGCAATGAAGATGAGTCTGCATCGGCAGGCTATGGTCCACGGACCATGCAAGGATAGAAGCCTTGTTCAATGGCTTCAGCTCTAGATCTAGGTTGAAGATTTCTGTACAAGATGTCTCCCCACGGTCACTTGATGGCATTTTTCTCAGCATATTCCTGGGTCACAAACCTGTACTTGAACCATTGTTCCGCCCAATATCTTCGAATCCATTGGATTCGGGTTTTTCGCTGATTGTAGTCCTCCTCTGGATCTGTCTTGTACAACTCATAGAGGTTAGGAGGCAAATCTCTTGAGGTGTTGCCACGACGCTGTCTGCCACCCTTCCTTGCAGATTTCTCTGTTGCCATGAAGTTTAGACTGAAAGGCTTCAACACTGTCAAAGTTTTCCGTCTACTGGTCAAACAAGAACTGGCTTCAGGAGAATTTATATGATGCTGTAAGAACTCTGCAAATGAATGCAGACTATGGGAACCAAGGGATTCTCCCATGGAAATGTACCTGTGACAGCATTAAGGTGCGAGGGAAGGGGAAGAGGTCATATGCATTCTCAGAAGATTTTGAAGATAAATCAGTTTAGAAGACATTGACCTCACAGTGCGAAGACATTCACTCAGAGGTAGAGAGTTGGTTCCATATTTGTACGAATCCACGAATAAGTACAAGTGAGGAATCTAACTACTTTGTGAAGCATAAGTGAATATACTAGGCATGTTATGAGATGCAGTATGAGATAGATCCAACTTGTGTGAACAGAAACTACTTGTGGTAGAAAAGGATGAATCTATTGGATCAAAAAGACTATAAAAAGGAGGTTTTATTTACCACACGAGGAACTGCTAGACGGAGTGGGAGAGGAGGCCGAGCAGTTCGATCTTCCGTGCCCTAACTTGGCGATGGAGGACACCTACGGCGACGGCGGAGAAGACGATGTCCGCGGCCGGCGTGAGGACGGCGTCGCTGAGGTCGCGTCAGCTAAGCGCTTCGTCGTCGGCGTCGTCGAGGGCTAGCGGTGGCGCTAGGGTTTGTGCGAGAGTGGAAGAAGAAATAATGACTGGGGTGAGTCGTGTATTTATAGGGACAGGGACGGCACATTGTTATTACACAGGTGCCCCTGGCGGTTCACATCTGAAGGACATGTGGCGATCATGCAACACATTGGAGGTTGTTCCACGTTCCCATGCACGCGTGGATTGTCGGGTGGTCGTTCCCACTTCTCTGGGTTTTAGGTTGAAGGATTTAGCATTGAAAACAGATTAATGTTTGTCTCTGTGTCTTCTGCTGACAAGGACGCAAAGAAGACATTTTGACAGTTTCAATAGAATGCATATGATTTGGATAGATAGACTTAAGATAGAAGCATAGAGGGGTTAGGGTCCGATCACATTCACTTAGTTCAAATGATTAAACGTGAAGACATAGCTATAAGTGAATGCTGTAGAGGACAGAAACCAAATTGAAGATAAACATGAGTCCATCTAAACATTGAAGACAAACAGAAGGTGAAGACTTTGCAAATGTAACGCTATGTGAAAAATGCTTCCAAGGGAAGAATTTGGTGGTGGTGTTACCCACCGTATAGGAAGTATTAGACCCAGACACATCACACAATTATCATGGTGCTCTGAAGTCAAATTCCATGTTAATGTATTCACACTCATAATGCAAGTCTTCATTGATTGAAGACATACGTTACTTCGTGTGTTGCACATCTAAGTCATCAACATGCATAAGTGTTAGGATGTGTGCCTGTTCACAGGACATTTGAGGATTCCAAGATATTTATCTCACACCGTAACTTGCAAAATCTCTTCTCATCCAAGGGCTTTGTGAAGATATCTGCTAGTTGCTCTTCAGTGTTGACGTGTATGATATCAATATCTTCCTTCATGACATGATCTCTGAGAAAGTGATGACGAATTACAATGTGCTTTGTCTTCGAGTGCTGAACTGGGTTGTTAGCAATCTTGATGGCGCTCTCATTGTCGCAGTAGAGTGGCACTTGCTTCAGATGAATGCCATAGTCCTTGAGAGTTTGCTTCATCCATAGAAGCTGAGCGCAGCAAGATCCAGCAGTAATGTATTCAGATTCACCAGTGGAGAGAGATACACAGTTCTGCTTCTTTGAAGACAAACATACAAGTGATCATCCCAGAAAGTGACATGTGCCTGATGTAGACTTGCGATCCACCTTGTCACCAGCATAATCAGCATCCGACAATCCAACTAGATCAAACTCTGAGCCCTTTGGATACCATAATCCTAGTGTTGAGGTGTGAGCCAAATATCGAAGAATTCGCTTCACAGCTAAGTGATGCGATTCTTTTGGTGCCGCTTGGAATCGGGCACACATGCAAACACTAAGCATGATATCTGGCCTAGATGCACATAAATAAAGCAAAGAACCAATCATGGAGCAGTATACCTTTTGATCGAACTCTTTACCATCGTTGTTAGGACCCAGATGGTGTTTAGCTGGCATTGGCGTCGTGTAACCTTTGAAGTCTTGCATTCCAAACTTCTTCAGGCAATCTTTGAGGTATTTCTCTTGAGATATGAAGATGTCGTTGCGTTGCTGTCGTATTTGAAGACCAAGGAAGAATTTCAACTCTCCCATCATGGACATCTGATATTGCTCTTGCATCATGTATCCAAACTCATCACTGTATTTCTGATTAGTGCAACCGAAAATAATGTCATCCACATATATTTGGCATACAAACAGTTCACCATCATATGTCTTCGTGAAGAGAGTGGGATCCAGGGAACCAGGTTTGAAGCCTTTGCTCTTCAGGAAGTCTTTGAGTGTGTCATACCAAGCTCGAGGGGCTTGTTTAAGGCCATACAGTGCCTTGTTGAGCTTGTAAACCATGTCAGGATGTTTTGGATCTCAAAGCCAGGCGGTTGTGCAACATACACTTCTTCTTCAATCTTGCCATTGAGAAAAGCGCTCTTCACATCATTTGATATAGAAGAATGTTATGATGATTTGCATAGGCTAGCATTATGCGTATAGCTTCAAGCCTAGCCACAGGAGCAAATGTCTCATCAAAGTCAATTCCTTAAACTTGAGTGTATCCTTGAGCAACGAGACGAGCTTTGTTTCTGACAACTTGACCATGCTCATCTTGCTTGTTGCGATATATCCATTTAGTGCCTATGATATTGTGCTTACGAGGATCAGGACGCTTGACCAGTTCCCATACATTATTCAGTTCAAATTGTTGAAGCTCTTCTTGCATAGCTTGAATCCATTCAGGTTCCATGAAGGCTTAATCAACTTTATTGGGTTCCGATATTGAGACGAATGCGAAGTGCCCATAGAAATTTGCTAGTTGTGTTGCCCTTGAACGAGTGAGTGGACCAGGTGCATTGATGCTATCAATTATTCTCTCAATCTGTACTTCATTTGCAACACGAGGATGAACAGGACGAAGATTTTGCTCTTGCTGATCATTGTCATCGTTAGAAGGATTGTCTTCAGGCTGAGCATTGTCTTCAGGTTGATCAGGCGCAGAGATGATGAGTTCCTCTTCAGGATGAGCTTCAGACGGTATGATTTCTCCAGTTCCCATAAGCTTGATGGTTTCACTGGATGGAACTTCATCTAGCACATTTGGTAGGTGCTCTCTTTGCGAGCCGTTAGTCTCATCGAAACGCACATCCACAGTTTCAACCACTTTATAGTGAAAGAGGTTGAAGACTCTGTACGAGTGCGAATCCTTTCCGTATCCAAGCATAAAACCTTCATGTGCTTTCGGTGCAAAATTTGAAGTGTGATGTGGATCCTTGATCCAGCACTTGGCACCAAATACTCTGAAGTAACTGACATTTGGCTTCTTACCAGTGAGGAGCTCATAGGATATTTTGTTCAGAAGCTTGTGAAGATAAACACGGTTGATGATATGGCATGCAGTATCAATGGCTTCAGGCCAGAACTTTCTTGGAGTCTTGTATTCATCGAGCATCGTCCGGGCCATCTCAATAAGTGTTCTGTTCTTGCGTTCCACGACACCATTCTGCTGCGGCGTGTACGGAGCTGAGAATTCATGAGTGATCCCCAAAGTATCAAGATAAGTGTCGAGGCCAGTGTTCTTGAATTCAGTGCCATTGTCACTTCTGATGTGCTTGATTGACCCCATAGTTGTTCATGGCTCGATTGGCGAAGCGTCTGAAGACATCCTGCACTTCAGTCTTGTAGAGGATTATATGCACCCAAGTATATCTTGAAAAATCATCAACAATGACGAAGCCATAGAGACAAGCAGTAGTAGTAAGAGTTGAGTAGTGAGTGGGACCGAAGAGGTCCATGTGTAGCAGTTCGAAGGGTTGAGTCGTTGTCATGATTGTCTTTGAGGGATGCTTGGCCCTTGTCATCTTTCTAGCTTCACAGGCACCGCATAGATGATCCTTCTTGAACTTGACGCCCTCGATGCCTATGACATGCTTCTTCTTTGCAAGAGTGTGCAAGTTCCTCATGCCAGCATGCCGTAGTCTCCGATGCCAGAGCCAGCATTCTGAAGCTTTTGCTAGAAGACATACGGCAAGCTGTGGTCCTGTTGAGAAATCTACCACATACAAATCATCTTTCCGATACCCTTCAAAGACTAGAGACTTGTCAGATTCCATTAGAACAAGGCAACGATATTTTCCAAATATCACAATCATGTTTAAATCGCAAAGCATTGAGACAGACATTAAGTTGAAACCAAGGGATTCAACAAGCATCACTTTATCCATGTGCTGATCCCTTGAGATTGCAACTCTACCTAGACCCAATACCTTGCTTTTACCAGTATCAGCAAATGTGATGTGACTCTTGTCAGATGGACGTAAGGTTGAGTCCATGAGAAGACTTCGCTTGCCAGTCATGTGATTAGTACACCCACTATCAATAATCCATTCTGAAGCAGCTAGTGTCATACCCTACAGTGCAGTTAGGGGGATAGGCTTCACGAAGAGAATTGTGAAGCATAAACATTTGACGAGCAAGTGGATTATGACAGCTTAGATCGAGGTTAGGACTGATAGTGCAAGTAACAAGCGACTCAGGAACAAAATACATAATAAGACCATTTGGGCATTTGATCTTGTGCCCTACAAGATGTTTAAGGTCCCCAGCAATAGCTTCAAACGCATTTGATTTTCGGCTGGAGACCTTTCCCTGCAAAAGAGAGTTAAGCTTTCTTAGCCACCCACATATTCAAGGGAGGCTTCGAAGCAATGAGTCTAAGTGCAGCATCTGAGAACTTTGGCTTTGGAGCCCTAGCAAATAGTCTTGCAGGTGGACAATAGTACTCATAAGCATAAGCAGAGTAGTTCTTGGTCTTATGAACATGGCGGTTTGATGAAACGAGCTCATATTCATAGGCCTGAGTATGGTTTCCCTGCAAAACATTTGCGTTAGTGTGACTCATGTGAGTCCTTTGTCTGTATGAAGCCTTTGGACCATATGAAGCCTGTGGTCTGGGGTTTGTCTTCCTCACTTGTGGTGTCATGACGACATTCACAGGAAGATTCTTCAAACACTTTTTCGGCACCCAGACTTTCTTCATAGGTGGCCCATTCCTGCATTTAGTACCATTATACCTGGCAAACACTTCACCATTCTGATTCTTAAACAGTTTATAGTTTGCATCAAAGGATTCATCAATAACAATGGGATTAGCACAAGTGAAGGCAGATAGGGTGGATGGATCCACTGAAGGTTCCTTTGCAGCAACCCATGTGGTTTTGGGGTACTGCTCAGGTTTCCAGTAAGAGCCATCAGCATTCATTTTCCTTTCGAACCCAACACCCTCTTTCTTAGGGTTTCGGTTCAGGATCTGCCTTTTGAGGACATCACATAGTGTCTAATGCCCTTTGAGACTTTTGTACATCCCTGTTTCAAACAATGTCTTCAACCTAGCATCTTCATCAGCAATAGCAGTGGCATCCTCAACAGAGGGGTTAGTTACCACATCAACATTTGAAGATATTGCAACAGTAGCAGCAGTAGAACATCCAGCAACAGAAGTAGCGTTATCACGCTCAATGCATTTAAGACATGGTGGTTCAAATCCTTCCTGAGCGGGACTGATCTGTTTGGCGTGAAGTGACTCGTTTTCCTTTTGAAGATCTTCATGAGCCGCTCTCAATTTCTCAATATCTTGCTTCCTTTGAAGATAATCATAGGAAAGCTTTTCATGAGTTGTTGAGAGCGTTTCATGACGACTTTCAAGTTCCTCATACTTAACATGAAGATTTTTTATGTCTTCAATTAAGGACTGAGATCGAGTCATTTCAGCGTCTAACAGGTCATCGCTTTTGTCTAATAGTTTTTGAATATGCTCCATAGCTTTCTGTTGTTCAGTTGCAATTTTAGCAAGTGTTTTGTAGCTGGGTTTGGAACCACAATCAGAGTCATCTTCGCTGGATGTTTGATAGTGAGTAGTGCGTGAGTTTACCTTGGCACCGCGTGCCATGAAGCAGTAGGTGGGAGCGGAGGTGTCCTGGTCATTAGCATTGGCGTCGGTGATGAAGTCATTGTCTTCAATGTTGAACATGGACTTGGCAACGTAGGCTGTAGCCAGACTTGCAATGCCAGAATCGGACTCCTCCTCAGACTCCACCTCCGCCTCCTTAGAAGCAGACTCCTCCTCTGAATCCATTTCCTTGCCAACAAACACACGAGCCTTGCCAGATGAGCTCTTCTTGTGTGATGATGACTTTGATGAAGACTTGGAAGAAGACTTTGAGTATTTCTTCTTCTTCTTGTCGTCAAAATCATATTCCTTGCTCTTCTTCTTCTTGTTGTTCTCATTGTCCCACTGCGTACACTCAGAGATGTAGTGGCCAGGTTTCTTGCACTTGTGACATGTTCTCTTCTTGTAGTCATGAGCAGAGGCTTCATCATTCCTTGAGCTAGATCGTGAGGACTTTCTGAAGCCTTTCTTCTTGGTGAATTTATGGAACTTCTTCACAAGCATAGCAAGCTCCTTTCCAATGTCTTCAGGATCATCAGAACTGCAATCAGATTCTTCTTCAGATGAGGAAATAGCTTTTGCCTTCAAAGCACGAGTTCGCCCATAGTTGGGATCGTAGATGTCTCTTTTCTCAGACAGCTGAAACTCATGTGTGTTGAGCCTTTCAAGTATGTCAGACAGATCGAGTGTCTTGAAGTCAGGGCGTTCTTGAATCATCAGGGCTAGGGTGTCAAACAAGCTGTCAAGTGATCTCAGGAGTGTCTTGACGACTTCATGCTTGGTGATCTCAGTAGCGCCGAGGGCTTGAAGCTCATTTTGTGATGTCAGTGAGTCGATCGAACGTAAGCTGAACATTCTCATTGCCGTTTCTCTTGAAGCGGTTGAAGAGGTAACGAAGGACACTGATTATTTGATCTCTCTGGGTTGAGACGCCTTCGTTGACCTTGGAGAGCCAGTCCTAGACTAGCTTAGATGTTTCCAGAGCACTCACACGACCATACTGCCCTTTGGTCAGATGACCACAGATGATGTTCTTGGCAATGGAGTCCAGTTGAACGAACTTCTTGACATCAGCATCGGTGACACCTTCACCAGCCTTGGGAACGCCATTCTTGACGACATACCAGAGGTCGACATCAATGGCTTCAAGATGCATGCACATCTTATTCTTCCAGTAGGGATATTCAGTTCCATGGAAGACTAGGCACGCGGCGGAGACTTTGATTATCCTTGCAGTCGACATAGCTAAAACTCCAGGTGGTAAAACCAAATCACACAGAACAAGGGAGTACCTTGGTCTGATACCAATTGAAAGTGCTAGTGATCGACTAGAGGGGGGGGGGGGTGAATAGGCGATTTTTATGAAAGTCTTCAAAACATGGAAGTTTCAAAGACAAACGATAGAAGTTAACCTATTACCATGCAGCGGAAGGTAGACTACACTAAGCAAGCCATAGTCAAGTATTCAATGAAATGAAAGCACAACGACTAATAGCAGCTAGGCAGTATAGATCAGGATGGAAGATAGTATGAAGCCAATTAGAACAAGCAGTCACACAGTGAAGACAAATATATAATGCAAACAGGCAATGACTTCACAAGGATCAATCTGCAAGTAAAGAGATGGGAAGGATGGAACCAATGGCTCGTTGAAGACAATGATTTGTTGGACCAGTTCCAGTTGCTGTGACAACTGTACGTCTGGTTAGGGAGGCTGAGATTCAACTCAGAAGACCATGTCTTCACCTTATTCCCCTTGAGCTAAGGACACCCAGTCCTCGCCCAATCACTCTGGTAAGTCTTCAAGGTAGACTTGCAAACCTTCACAGACTTCGTTCACCGGCGATCCACAATAACTCTAGGATGATCAGAACGCGACACCTAACCGGCTGGAGGATTCACAGTCCTCAAGTGTAATAAGTCTTCAGATCACACAGACAGGAAGACTTAAGTGATGCCTAACACACTTTGGCTCTGGGTGTTTAGGGCTTTGTCCTTGCAAGGAATTATCTCTCAAAGGCTTCGAGATGGGTTGCTCTCAAACGACAAAAGCCGTACACTAACTCTGAGCAGCCAACCGTTTATGGTTGTAGGGGGTGGGCTATTTATAGACACAAGGCAACCCGACCTGATTTGTCCGAAGTGACCCTGGGTCACTAAGGAACTGACACGTGTTCCAACGGTCAGATTTCAGACACACACAACAACTTTACTTGAGCTACAAGCAACGCCGACTTATCCAACTCTGGATAAGATTTGCTCTCATTGTCTTCGCTTGAAGACATAGGATTTTGGTTAAGCATCACTTCAGTCATTCTGACTGGTTCACTTCGACCCCACTTAACAGTAGGGTGGTTCCTATGACTCAACAAAGAAGAAAAAGAACAACGAAACAACTAAGTCTTCGCACTCCATAGTCTTCACGCAATGTCTTCTCTTGTCATAGTCTTCAATGTGAATGTCTTCACATACCACCTTTAACTTCAATGTCTTCATACATTTTTAGGGGTCATCTCTGGTAGGAAAACCGAATCAATGAGGGACTTCTACCTGTGTTATCCTACAATTCTCACAAACACATTAGTCCCTCAACCAGGTTTGTCGTCAATACTCCAAAACCAACTAGGGGTGGCACGAGATGCACTTACAATACCAACACAAAAACCCGTCAAGCAGTCCGGAAAGTAAGCTTTTCTCATCCTCTTGCTTACTTGGATCCAACATTTATTTTGAAGACGCAGCAGCATGAAGCTCGCCGGACAACCCGGCACAGTGGCCAACAGGTCACTTTGGCCGGTTTACCTGATACCCTGGTTCAGAAGCGCCGATCTGAGGTCTCTCCCACTTCTGACAATTCTTATCCCAAGGAAGGTTATTTCAGACAACCTCTTAATCCGTCCGATTCAAATTATTAGGTGACACCTCCCTCATCCTCTGGCGAATCAACAGCAACCCAACTCCCTCCTCTTAAAACTGTAGCTGGGTAAGCATTCAAACCCTTTCTTCAAATGCGTTGCAAATCTTGAATAAGATGCTAAACCTCTTTTAATTTTGTTTGCAGAGCCAAAGCCAGACCCAGCAAGAAATCTCGGGTCAACACTCCGTCAGAAGACCAGGCGGTTTTTGGAGAAGAGCAAATAGGTGAACCGAACCAAACTCGTGAACCGGAGGGTCCTCATCCTGAAGCTACCTTTGATGAACTGCCCCTTCAAGACCAGAATATTGATGAACAACCAGAAGCCGATCCTGCTATTCCTGACACTGAACCGGAAGCACCAAACCGGGCTGGTCCGGTGAGAGGTACTGATACTCCATCATCACCCGCAAAAACTACTGAAGGCCAAGGAGATGATGTTATCATTACTGGCATGGGCCACAGCTCTCCTGGCCATCCTGTAATCTTGGCCCAACATAGTGCCAAAGAGGAGCGTGCTGCCAGGGAAAAGGGTAAATGGAGCACTGACTTATCAAGCTATGCTCATCTTAGTGCTGAAGAACTTCACTCCAGTTTTTTAAACCGTCTGCACTCAAACCGTGACTATGAAGCCGGTTTGGTGAACCTGATGAAGGAACGCTATGAGGTATTTTCATCTCCCTTTATTTCTTGATTCCAAAGTTGAAACACTAGCCCAAGTAGCCCCCAAGGGCCGTTTTATGATGTTAATCTTAAACCGGGACTTAGTAATACTTTAATCCTCTCCTGCTGACCCTCAAAATGTCAGGTCCTTAGTGAAAACAAAACCGATACTTTACCAATGTAATTATGTAGCTTTCCTCAGTGTAGCCCCCAAGGGCCGGTTTAGCTTTGCGAGGTAATCCAGGTCTTGAATCCATGCGTCTGTTTTGAACAAACGTACATTAGCCCCCAAGTGTCAAGGATAATGCTTGCATTGTTCTGGAGACTTATAAAAGATGTATTGATAATAGAGCAAATAGGCATTAGCCCCCAAGTACAAAGTGCATAACTTGTTATACGCTTAGTACTTAGAAAATACATATCCTGTTGTTGACATATCTTCACTGTGATAGACCGAGCTAAGCAATAGAGATGCCCGAACCGCTGATTTGCAAGAGAACGTGAAGTCCCAACAAGTAGAGGCTGCAAAAGCCAAGGAGGAGCTGACCAAAGCCCTGACAGCTATGGAAAAGCTAAAGGAGTCTTTTAATAAGGAACGTGCTGACTGGGAAACTGAAAAGGCCGGTTTAACCAAAAGAGTCGAGGATGCCGAAGCAGCCCTGAAGCCAGTTGTAGATGAACTAACTGGTTTGAAGCGGCAAATCAACGCCATGACGTCCGCTGTATTTGGTAAGTATCTCCTTATGCCGTTTGTCCAATTCATGAGATCTTATTGTTTACCAGTCTGGCTGATATTAAACCATGACAGGCACTCGCATTACTCATCTGGGCGCTGATATGCGGATGAAGCTTAAAGCGGCTTACACCTTAATAGAACAGCTTTACTTTGGATCCCAGCGTGCTATATGCACTGCAGCCTACAATAAACCGACACCAACACTGATAAAAGAAACCCTTGAGAAGCTGGCGATGCTACCAGCCTAGATTACTGAACTGAAGAAGGTAGCCGCAAGAGCAGGAGCGCTGACCGCACTAATCCGGGCCAAAGCATGGATTCCGGATCTTGAAGCGGATGACATCATTAAAGGATATCCAGGTGTGAAGGAGGCCGGTTCAAACTTCGACAATGAGGATCTCCAAAGGCTGACAAAGGAGATGCGGCCCATAGCCAGCAAACTGGCAGAAGACACACACTTATGTCATTTCCAGCCGGCTTACGACACTGAAGGGAAGAGACAGCCTGCCGAAATCCATGAAGTCGAAGAACTTGTGCCTCCAATCCGTAAGCATACTTACGCTCCTGACATTAACCCCTCCAACCTTATCCATGAAGAAGCCGTGTTTCAAGCTTTAACCGGAATCGATTAGTCAACGGTTGATTTCCAGCGTCTGGGGAGGGATGAAGAAGAAGTGATTGCACAAAATGATCCTCAACTGCCAAGCCGTCCAGACGAAGCATCTTAAACTGGCAGCCGGTTTACCAGCTATTGTGTGCCACTGCTTAGAAACAATTATTCAATTGGAGCCGTTTTGAAGCTTCTTGTAATAGGATAGCAAAAAAACCCTTTATTTGTCATGCCATCCAGCATGTTTTGTGGTGCCTTGACATTGTGAAAACTTGTTTCACTTTTTTGTGGGATCTATTTATGCATAGCCCATGATAATTTGTGTTCCTGGATACAAAAACTTGAAAGTGTCCTAGTGGTTTACCACTGGACGGGTCATGATGCCCAAGAATAGACAATACTTGGATGGATAATCAAAGTTTGTATAAAAAATAAGATCTGCAACATACCTCGTTGGCTGACCAACTGCTTGTATGGTAAAGGTGTAAACACCAATCCGGAGCATTGATAACTCCATCCTTAATTTGCCGGATTATGATAATAAATCATACCGGGATATAATAAACACCGGGTTTTCCTTATAACACTGGCGACTTGTTAGTCAAAACCAGATCGGGTTAATGAACGCCAGATTATAACTGATCATGTACTGACAACTTGTAGTTGAAAGCAAACCCGGGTCAAGGACACCGGTTTATCAAAAGATATAATGAACCTCAACAAAGGCGAAAAACTTGGCAAATAGAACTCAAAAAGAACATGCGAGGCTTTTTACGAGCTGCCAGGCTCCAAATCGAGGCTTTTCATGGGCTGCCAGGCCACTGAGTTAAACCATTTTACAAAGCCTTTTTTAGATGGACCTCAATCTTTAACCAATCACCGATTTAACTGTGACAAGTTCAGGGTCCATGGGATTGACTTGCCAAATGTTCGATGGGTCATACCAGGTTTACCTGGATGGAGTGACTTACTTAAAGAGGCAGGATAACCTGGGGTTTTAGGTGAATACACCTGGCTTCCAAGCCTGGCTTGATATCCTATTACAAGGGTTCAAAACTCATTGTTCTTTGAGAAGCAAAGAGCCCCCAGGTAATATGTGAGCTGTGCTCGGTGGTTACCTATGTTTGAGTTGTGCTGAATGCAACAAATTCTCTTTGGCTCCACATAATTTCCTTTTGGCTTAACGCCTATCAAGAGGTGTAGCTATGGTGTGACAACAACCAAGCCCCCTAGTGATATCCCTTTGTGGTGTTAAACCGATCAAGAGGTGTAGCTATGGTGTGACAACAACCAAGCCCCCTAGTGATATCCCTTTGTGGTTACAAACCGATCAAGAGGTGTAGCTATGGTTCAGATATGACCAAGCCCCCTAGTGATTTTCTTTATATCCGTGTGGCCGCAGAGACCGGTTTAACAAAAACTCCGCTTTGTCAATAGAAACTCTTGTAAGCTCACACATGACGTAAAAAGAATAGAGACCCCGCTTTATTCGAGGCTCTGGTTTATTATATAATATATACATTGTCATAAATATCTACATACGAAGAGCTTGTGGCTCAAGTACAGTAAGGCCGAAGAAGAGCTATATTCCACGGCCGCTTGGTCTCCTCCTCCGACTTACGTGAGTCTTTGTGCTCTCGAACATCAATGAGGTAGTATGACCCGTTGTGCAGATTCTTGCTGACCACAAAAGGTCCTTCCCAAGGTGGGGATAATTTGTGCATATCAGTCTGATCCTGGATGAGCAGGAGCACCAGATCGCCCTCTTGAAAAGTTCTGGTCTTAACCCAGCGGCTGTGATAACGTCGGAGATCTTGTTGATAAATCGCTGAACGTGCTGCTGCAAGATCACGCTCCTCATCTAACAGGTCCAGGGAATCCTGATGTGCCTTATCATTATCAGCTTCAACATAAGCTGCCACACGGGGCGAGTCGTGACGGATGTCACTAGGAAGAACTGCCTCCGCTCCATAAACCATGAAGAAAGGTGTGTAACCCGTAGATCTGTTGGGTGTGGTGTTGATGCTCCATAACACAGAAGGTAACTCCTCAACCCAACAACCCGGTGTCCGTTTCAAAGGAACCATAAGCCGGGGTTTAATACATCACAAAATTTCTTGATTTGCCCTCTCCGCTTGACCATTAGATTGGGGGTGAGCCACCGGTGCTATATCAAGCCGGATGTGCTCACGTTGGCAAAATTCCTCCATCTCTCCCTTTGACAGATTAGTACCATTATCAGTTATAATACTGTGTGGAAAGCCAAACCGGAATATCACCTTTTTGATGAACTGAACCGCCGTGGCCACATCACACTTACTGACTGGCTCTGCTTCCACCCATTTGGTGAACTTGTCAACTGCCACTAATAAGTGGGTCTTTTTATCCTTGGATCGCTTGAAGGGTCCAACCATATCAAGCCCCCAGGTTGCAAATAGCCAAGTTATTGGAATCATCCTCAACTCCTGAGCCGGAATATGAGCATGGCGTGCGAATTTTTGACAACCGTCACATCTTTTGACTAAATCCTCCGCATCAGCGTGAGCTGTTAACCAATAAAAACCGTGGCGAAAAGCTTTACCTACCAAAGACGTTGAACTGGCATGGTGACCACAATCCCCTTCATGGATTTCTCGCAAAATCTCACAACCCTCTTGAGGAGACACACAATGCTGAATTTCCCCTGAGACGTTGTAACGATGTAATTCTCCGTTGAGTATGGTCATTGACTTGGAATGCCGGATTATCTGTCAGGCCGATGTTTCATCCTTCGGTAACTCGCCCCGGTTCATGTAAGCCAAGTATGGGATTGTCCAATCCGGTATGACATGCAAAGCTGCCACCAATTGAGCCTCCGGGTCAAGAATAGCCAACTCCTCCTCTGTTGGTACCTTGACCGACGGATTATGCAGCACGTCAAGAAAAACATTTGGTGGGACCGGTTTACGCTGAGAACCAAGGCGGCTTAAAGCGTCCGCCGCTTCGTTCTTTCGCTGGTCTATATGGTCTACCTGATAACCCTTGAAGTGACCATCCACTGTGTCCACCTCTCATCGATATGCAGCCATGAGTGGGTCTTTAGAATCCCAAGTGCCAGACACCTGTTGACCCACCAGATCTGAATCCCCAAAGCACTTAACCCGGCTTAAGTTCATCTCCTTAGCCATCCGAAGACAGTGGAGTAAGGCCTCATACTCAGCTACATTGTTAGTACAAGGGAACATTAAACGGAGGACATAACAAAACATGTCACCTCGTGGGGAAGTTTGTATGACTCCAGCCCCCGAGCCCTCCAACTGTCTGGATCCATCAAAGTGAATAGTCCAATACGTGTTATCTGGCTTTTCCTCTGGTGCCTGCAATTCCGTCCAATCATTGATGAAGTCCATGAGTGCTTGGGATTTAATCACTATGCGAGGTATGTATTTGAGACCGTGAGGTCCAAGCTCAATAGCCCACTTGGCAATCCGGCCAATTGCTTCTCTATTTTCAATGATATCTCCCAGAGGGGCTGAACTGACCACTGTGATAGGATGATCCTAAAAATAATGTTTGAGCTTCCAGCTTGCCATAAACACTCCATACACCAGCTTCTGCCAATGTGGATACCTCTGCTTTGATTCAATGAGTACCTCACTGATATAATAAACCGGCCGTTGAACCGGATACTCCTTTCCAGCCTCCTTGCGCTCCACCACAATAGCCACACTAACAGCTCGGGCATTAGCAGCCACATACAGCAATAATGTCTCTTTATTGATCGGGGCTGCAAGCATAGGTGGTTCAGCTAGCTGCCTCTTCAGATCATTAAACGCTTTATCAGCCGCCTCACTCTAGACAAAATCATCTGTTTTCTTTAGCATCTGATATAAAGGGATAGCCTTCTCCCCAAGACGACTGATAAACCGGCTCAAAGACGCAATCTGGCCGGCCAAACGTTGAACGTCATTGATACACGCCGGTTTAGTCAAAGATGTAATTGCTGAGATTTTTTTCAGATTAGCCTCAATGCCTTTGTTTGACACCAGAAAACCCAAGAGTTTGCCTGCCGGGACACCAAAAATACACTTTTCCGGATTGAGCATCATCTTGTAAACCCGGAGGTTGTCAAAGGTTTCTCTCAAATCATCTATCAATGTTTCCTCCTTCCTGGATTTGATCACAATATCATCCACATATGCATGAACATTACGCCCAATCTGCTTATGATGACAATTTTGAACACAACATTGATAAGTCGCCTGGGCACTCTTGAGCCCAAAGGGCATGGAGACATAGTAGAAGGCTCCAAAAGGAGTTATAAAAGCCGTCTTCTCCTGGTCCTTAACTGCCATTTTGATCTGATGATAACCAGAATAAGCGTCCAGAAAACACAAACGGTCACAACCCGCCGTAGCATCAATAATCTGATCAATACGGGGGAGGGCAAAGGGATCTGCAGGACAAGCCTTGTTCAAGTCTATGTAATCTACACACATACGCCAAGTGCCGTTTTTCTTAAGAACGAGCACCGGATTAGCCAACCACTCCGGGTGAAAGACCTCCACGATAAACCCTGCGGCCAACAACCGAGCTACCTCTTCACCAATAGCCTTGCGCCTTTCTTCATTGAAGCGGCGGAGAAACTGTCGGACCGGCTTAAACTTAGGATCAATGTTAAGTGTGTGCTCAGCGAGTTCCCTCAGTACACCTAGCATGTCAGAAGGTTTCCATGCAAAGATGTCCCGGTTCTCACGGATGAACTCGATGAGCGTGCTTTCCTATTTGGGATCCAGGTTAGCGCTGATGCTGAACTGCTTGGATGAATCGCCAGGAACAAAATCAACCATCTTAGTATCCGTGACCGATTTAAATTTCAACGCCGGATCGTGTTCCGTAGTTGGCTTTTTCAAAGAAGTCATATCTGCCGGATCAACTTGGTCTTTATAAAACTTCAGCTCCTCCGTGGCACAAATCGACTCAGCATAAGCCACATCACCTTCCTCACATTCCAAAGTGATCTTCCTGCTCCCGTGTACTGTGATGGTCCCCTTATGACCTGGCATTTTAAGCTGTAGATAAACATAATACGGCCTCGCCATGAACTTAGCGTAAGCCGGTCGCCCAAACAAAGCATGATACGGACTTTTGATTTTTACCACCTCAAAAGTCAACGTTTCTGATCTTGAATCATGATCATCTCCAAAAGCCACCTCTAAGGCTATCTTGCCCACTGGATATGCAGACTTACCAGGCACCACACCATGGAAAACGGTGTTTGACGGTTTAAGATTCTTATCTGTCAACCCCATACGACGGAAGGTATCATAATATAGAATGTTGATACTACTTCCTCCATCCATGAGTACCTTAGTGAACTTATATCCCCCAACTTGAGGGGCCACCACTAAGGCCAGATGACCCGAATTGTCAACACGGGGCGGGTGATCCTCTCTACTCCACAAAATGGGTTGCTCAGACCAGCGCAAATACTGAGGCACCGATGGTTCAATAGGGTTTACCGCCCTCTTGTGAAGCTTCTGATCACGCTTACACAAGCTAGTGGTGAAGACATGATATTGCCCACTATTTAACTGCTTAGGATTACTCTGATAACCTGACTGCTGCTGCTGGTTCCCCTGATGGTTGTAACCTCCCTGGTTGCCCTGGTTCCCTTGATTGCTGTGTCCAGTTTGATTGCCCTGAAATCCTGAACCGGAGCTGCCGCCTCCGTAACCCGGCCCGTGGAAACCACCTCCTGAACCGCCGGGCGGGCCATTATCGTACTGAAACATATTGGAGTTCTTGAAATCTCGCATGATATAACAATCCTTCCAAAGATGCGATGCTGGCTTCTCCTTTGATCCATGCTTTGGACGGGGTTGATTTAACAGGCGCTCCAAATTGGGGCCTGAACCTCCGCCCCTCTGGGGCTGTTTGCCCTTACGGCGCTGACCGTTCTCCTGAGCATTGGTGTTAGCCACAAAGTCCAAACTGTCGTCGGCCTTGCGCTTACCATTGTTCCCATGGCCTGCCGGATTATGTTGCTGACCCTTGGTGTTGCCGTTCTTTTTCCCTTTCCCCGGTTTGTCCTCCTCTGAGTCAGGGTCTTTGGTATTATCTGAATCGGTGTACTTAACCAAAGCGGCCATAAGCGTTGACATATCATTGAAGTGACGTTTGAGCCTTCCTAACTTCTGTTTGAGCGGCAGGAAACGGCAATTGCCCTCCAACGTTAGCACTGCGGTATCTGCATTGATACGATCCGATGAATGCAAAATAGCTGAGACCCGCTTTACCCAATGGGTCGTGGACTCTCCATCCTCTTGGACACAAGCGGCCAGATCCACAATTGACATGGGCTGCTTACAAGTATCTTTGAAGTTCTGGATAAACCGGTGCTTCAGTTCGGCCCATGATCCGATAGAGTTAGTTGGTAAGCTCTTCAACCAAGTATGAGTTGTTCCTTCCAACATCATGGTGAAGTATTTAGCACATACTGCTTCATCCACATCTAACATCTCCATTGCCATCTCGTAGCTTTCAACCCATGCCTCTGGTTGCAGATCGGCGGTGTAATTGGGTACCTTACGAGGTCCTTTGAAGTCCTTGGGCAGTCTCACATTACGCAAAGCGGGTGTCGGTGTCAAAACCAGCGGATCTCGGGTAGGGGGTCCCGAACTGTGCCTCTAGGCCGGATGGTAACAGGAGGCAAGGAACACGATGTTTTACCCAGGTTCGGGCCCTCTTGATGGAGGTAAAACCCTACGTCCTGCTTGATTAATATTGATGATATGGGTAGTACAAGAGTAGATCTACCACGAGATCGAGGAGGCTAAACCCTAAAAGCTAGCCTATGGTATGATTGTTGTATGATGAAGTTGTCCTACGGACTAAAACCCTCCGGTTTATATAGACACCGGAGAGGGTTAGGGTTACACAAAGTCGGTTACAATGGTAGGAGATCTAAATATCCGCATCGCCAAGGAAAGTCCCATCCGGACACGGGACGAAGTCTTCAATCTTGTATCTTCATAGTCCTGGAGTCCGGCTGAAGGTATAGTCCGGCTACCCGGACACCCCCTAATCCAGGACTCCCTCAGTAGCCCCCGAACCAGGCTTCAATGACGACGAGTCCGGCGCGCAGATTGCCTTCGGTATTGCAAGGCGGGTTCTTCTCCAAATTCCGTGTACCTGCTGAATAGTGTCCGATTTTCATAATGTAGCGCACCTTGGCTTCCATACCAATAATGGCCGTGTTCCACATGTTAAACGAATGCGAAAAGTCGGGGTGTTTTTACATTCACACCCCTAGCCGCATAAACGAGCCGCCTATTTAATGGGATGGGGATTCAGATCCAAACCACACCTTCTCCTCTCCGCGAGTAATCATCAGAGCGCCTCCAGCAAAGGTCCATTCCAACATGGCCAGCCGTCGCAGCTCCTCCTCTCGCCCTTCTAGTCCTAAACCTGGAGACTGGGAGAGGTGCTCCATCCTGCACAGCGAGCTAGTATCGCTTCAGGCCAAAGGATTTCTCCCTCAGGCCTATATGGTCTCGGTCCGAGCCGGACTCGCCACCTATAATGGCGGAGAGCAAGCGGAGAGCACCCCCAATCCCTCCAAAGGAGAGCGGGTGTGCCTCGTCCCTTATCTAGTAAGAGGACTTGGATTTCCAATTCATCCATTCCTCCGTGGGCTTCTGGAGTTCTACGGCCTCTAGCTGCACAATCTCACGCCCGCCTCTATATTGCATATCGCGGGCTTCGTCGCCCTTTGCGAGCTATTCTTGGGTGTTGAGGCTCATTTCGCGCTGTGGAAGAGGTTATTCTGCCGGGTGCCCCGCTCTCAAGAGGGGTCTATATATCAAGTGGGCGGAGCCGAAGTGTGGCGTATCGCCGGGACCAGATATCTATCCGGAACCCCAAAGAAGGCGTCCGAGAACTGGCCTTCGGAATGGTTTTATATAGATGATGTTCTGCTGCCGGATCCTATCCGGGCTGGTCTCCCCGAATTCAACAGTGCTCCCTTAAAGAAACGCCTAAGATGGCGTCCGCGGAGCTCTCAGAGAGAACGCGACAGGGACGTCCTTCACCTGATGCATCGGATAAGACTATTGGCTCATTCCGGACTAACCATGATTGAGGTCATGGCCGCATGCATTATGCGGGGGGTGCAACCGCTTCAATATAGAGGCCACCCCATGTGGGATTTTAACGGGGAGGATGACGCCACCCGTTACGGTCGTAAGGGGCCAGCCTCAGCTGCCGCTCTAGTAAAGATCTTATCCTCTTTGTACAAGGGAGAAGAGGAGGAATTCCTCCGCGTTAACCCGCAAGGCGGATTTTCTATGTACAACCCTCCGAGTTGGGTAAGTGGACAATTGTGCTTGCGCATCCATTTTATATTCCCATGATTAAATATGTGGTCTTCCAATTTCAACGCAGGAACTGCGTCAGGAAGTAAAGGATATAAACAGCCGTCCCCCACAGCTCGAGGATCCAGAACGGTCCCTCGATCTGGACTCTGAAGAGGATCTGGATATATCGGTGGAGCTGATTGACGGGGTGTTTTATCAGCTAAGCAAGGACAATACCTTGGTGGCCATTACGGCTGATTACCCAGGGTTAATCCCGGCCTCCCAGGTAACAGAGAGCAGAGTCTCATCCCCTTGAGAAGGAATCCATTCTCACACATTTTAGTTTTTCTGACAACGACCGTGTTTTGCAGGGGAGGTTTCTGAGGCGGGAGGCCAAACCTGCGGCGGCTAGCTAACGAGGGGCCGCAGGGCCCCGTGGGGTAAAAAGGAATGTAGTCCGGACTGAGACGCCGGCGCAAAGGTATAGCGTACCCTCTTTTTCCCTGGTGTTATTCCTTCAGGGCATATTAACGTTCGTGCTGTCTTCAGGACGAAGAGACCTCGCCGGACTACATCCGGAGAGGTTGCCAATCGCGCCTCCACCAGCCAGGCTCCAGCGCCTGGCCCGGAAGCGGAAGCGAACACAAGGCGCGCACCGGACACTCCTCCGACAGAGGATGCGGACAGGCTGTCTGCCACCAATTCCGAGGTGGAGAGTGCCATGAACCACAGGCGTCACCGGACAGTTCTTCACGACGCTTGTTTCTCCCAAGAGGCATTAGATGCCTTCAATTCGGGAGATGCGTATCTCCGTGCCGCTCAAAATGGTTTAGCCAGAGCCACGGAGCAATATGTAAAAGACATACGGGTAAGAAAATTTTGGTAAATATATATACCAGTAGCCCCCGAGACTTGAAACAGTTAGGGTAACTGATTTAAGGATCATTTGTTATGCAGGTTCTTACAGAGAAGAATACCGTACTGTCCCAGGAGCTGGAAGAGTGCAAAGCCCAACTGGAGGCCGCACTAGCCATGGCAGGGGAGCCCAAAGAGACCCCCTCTGGTAAGATACGCTTCGAAAGATTAGTATATTGCGAAGTGCGGCGTGGGTGTAAATCTGACAAATCATACTGCAGATGGCGCCGGACTAGATCCGGAGAGGCAACAACTCTTGCGCCGGCTAAAGGCCGGTGAGAGTATGTTGACAAGGGTGAGGCGGGAGAAGAATGATCTTCAGGATGCCAACACCAAGCTGGACATTGAACTTAAAGATGTTCGTGGCCAGCTGTCGGACTCTACTAAGGAGAATCAGCGGCTTCGACGCGGCATATTTAGTAAGTGCTTAAGCGAATCTTTGAAAGAAAAGAGTTCGGCGAGGAAGTCGACTAATAGAGTAATGTATGTAGGTATGCTAACGGGTCGTCCCGCAGAGGAGATGCCCGGTTCTACGGGTGACCTTCTTCCCGAGCTCTTGCAACTGCACGAGCAAGTTCGGCAGGCGATGCGAGGCGTTGCCCAAGCCTTATGGCCTTCCCACTCCATGCCCGAGGGCCTTGGAGAGCTCTCGGAGAAGCTTAAGGGAGCTCGGCGGCGCTTCCGGTTGTGGAAGATATCGGCCTGCCGACAAGGCGCTAGGGAGGTCTGGGCCATGGTGAAGACGCGGTACACGAAGTCTGACCCAAACCACATGGCCGAGGTCGGACCTGTGGGGCCTGATGGGAAGGAGATCCTTGTAAGCTTAGTGTACGGCCAAGTAGAATTGGCCACAAAGTATTCCCAGCAGGACTGTAAGTTAGACAGCCTGTTAGATGGTATTGAAGAGGAATGCAATCAGTCGGAGTGACTATGTAATCTTTTAATTGACATGTGTAATGCCTTCTAGCCGGATTGTAGATCGTTTGTCATTGCCGACCTTTTCGCTTCAACCTTAGGACCTGACGGTCCAGAGTGTGTCCGAATACCCTACCGGTTATGTAAGAACCGGGGTATGCATGGAGACCAGGCGTAGGGGTCATTAGTGCTTTATCAGACAAGTGCCCAACTAGTTATGTTATATTACATGGTTAGTAAGAAACATCTTCCAGAGAGAATAGTTCCGTTAGGGGTTCCTTTCTCTGGGAGGCATGTCCTAAAGTGCATGTCCAGACTGCAAACGCAGGAAAATCATCTGGGGGCATATATATAAATAAGTAAAAAGGTCATCTTTTAGTTCACCGACCGAATATTCCCTTAAGAACGCTAGCTTTCGGCTTCACCCAGTCCGAGGTACACATCCGGCTGATACGGCAGTAACAATCACAGAGGTGCTCCCTTTACCACCTAGCCGAACAATCGGGAACGTAGGGGTAAGCACAGGAGCCAGGCAACCCAGCTTGGCCAAAACTTAAGTCATATCGATGCATAATGGTGAAGAAAAGGTACATGCGGAAGTTTGACACATGTGGTGGGCATGAAGCCCGTATAAATAAGCTTCTGTTAAAGAAGCCCCCAGGTTTAAGGAGCACGAGTAGCACGTCACTTGAGGAGCCTTTAAGGGCTATAAAAGAAAAGGGGGGGAAGGAGAGAAATGTAAGACAAAAAATGTAAAAAATGGACAGAGGAAAGAGACAAACACAGAGTCCGGCGCTAGGCATAGAATCTTCGGAGACGGGCTGCGTTCCATGGGTTCTGCTCGAGTCGGTTATCCGATGCATCTCGCAGGCGGTATGCTCCACCAGTCAGGACTTGGTCGATTATGAAGGGACCTTCCCACTTGGGCTTCAGCTTGTCCTTTTTCTTGTCTGGCAGTCGTAGAACTAACTCGCCAACGTTGTAGTTTTTGGCCCGCACTTCTCTGCTTTGATATCTTCGAGCCTGCTGTTGATAGAATGAGGAACGGGCTTTTGCCACGTCGCGCTCCTCCTCTAAGGCGTCCAAACTGTCCTGCAGATCGAGCTTGTCTTCCCTTTCTTCGTACATGCGCACTCAAGGTGAGTCATGAATTATGTCACAGGGCAAGATTGCCTCTGCGCCGTACACCATAAAAAATGGTGTGTATCCGGTGGTGCGATTCGGCGTGGTCCGCAGCCCCAGAGTACGGAGTCGAGCTCCTCTACCCAGTGCGTGTTAGATTCCTTGAGGGACCGCACTAATCTAGGTTTGATGCCGCTCATGATGAGACCATTTGCACGTTCGACCTGACCGTTAGTTTGTGGGTGATAGACGGAAGCATAATCACGCTTGATGCCCATGTTTTTGCACCAGAGCTTTACCTCATCGGCCGTAAAGTTCGTGCCGTTATCGGTGATGATGCTGTGGGGGACGCCATAACGGCGTACGACCCCGGATATAAAGTCTATCACAGGTCCGGATTCGGCCGTCTTAACAGGCTTGGCTTCTATCCATTTGGTGAACTTATCCACCATGACCAGTAAGTATTTTTTCTTGTGGGTTCCGCCTTTAAGGGGTCCCACCATGTCAAGCCCCCAGACCGCGAAAGGCCAAGTGATGGGGATAGTTTGGAGGGCGGTGGGTGGCATATGCCTTTGGTTTGCAAAAAGCTGGCAACCGGCGCATCGTTGGACCAAGTCCTGAGCGTCCGCCCGGGCCGTCGGCCAATAAAAGCCTGTACGGAAAGCCTTGCTTACAAGGGACCGGGCTGCGGCGTGATGGCCACCGAGTCCGACATGAATTTCAGCCTGTAGGTTCCGCCCTTCCTCTTCGGAGATGCACCTTTGAAGGACTCCGGTAGTGCTTTTCTTATAAAGTTCTCCCTCATGGACTTTATAGGCTTTAGATCGCCGCACTATACAGCGTGCCTTGTTTTGGTCCTCTGGGAGTTCCTGCCTAGTAAGTTAGGCTAGGAATGGCTCTGTCCACGGGGCGATAACGGCCATTGGTACGTGGGCTGAGGTTGTGATTTCATTGGCAGAGCCTCCGATTATGTCAGATTGTTCGGCGTCGGACAGTGCGGTTGGGTCCGGGCTAATATTGCCATGTTCCCCTTCCCATACTACGGATGGCTTAAACAACCTTTCCAGGAAGATGTTGGGGGGGGGGGGGGATCGCATCGCGTTTTGCGCCGATGCGTGCCAGGACATCTGCCGCCTGATTGTTTTCTCGGGCTATATGGTGAAATTCGAGCCCCTCAAACCGAGCTGACATTTTGAGGATGGCGTTGCGGTAAGCTGCCATTTTTGGATCCTTGGCATCGAAGTCTCCATTTATTTGGGATATCGCGAGGTTCGAATCCCCACGCACCTCTAGGCGTTGAATGCCCATGGATACTGCCATCCGGAGACCATGTAAAAGGGCTTCGTATTCGGCTGCATTGTTGGAGTCCATGTACATAATCTGGAGTACATATTGAACTGTGTCTCCTGTGGGGGACGTCAAAACGACGCCGGCCCCAAGTCCGGCCAACATTTTGGAACCGTCGAAGTGCATGATCCAGTTTGAATATGTGTCGTACTCTTTAGGGAGTTCGGCCTCCGTCCATTCTGCGACGAAGTCGGCCAAAACTTGCGACTTGATAGCTCGCCGTGGCCTATAAGTTATGTCGAATGGGAGGAGCTCGATGGCCCATTTTGCAATCCGGCCTGTTGCGTCACGGTTGTTTATAATATCGTTGAGTGGTACTTCCGATGCTACTGTGATTGAACACTCTTGAAAGTAGTATCATAGCTTCCGGGATGCCATGAATACCGCATATGCAATCTTTTGATAATGTGGGTACCGTGATTTGCATGGGGTGAGGACAGTGGACACATAGTAAACTGGCTTTTGAAGGGGGAATTTGTGTCCGTCCGTTTCCCGCTCGACGACGAGTACTGCGCTGACAACTTGATGGGTTGCTGCAATGTACAATAGCATTGGTTCGCCGATGTTTGGCGCGGCTAGGACGGGGTTTGTTGCAAATATGGCTTTTATTTCCTCGAGTTCGGCCGTGGCAGCATCCGTCCACTCGAAGTGTTCGGTGCGCCGAAGGAGGCGATAGAGGGGTAGCGCCTTTTCTCCCAACCGGGAGATAAAGCGGCTTAGAGCCGCCACGCATCCGGTTAATTTTTGTATTTGTTTGAGGTCCTTTGGGATATCCAATTGTGACAAAGCTCGGATCTTGGCTGGATTTGCTTCAATTCCTCTACTGGATACAATGAAGCCCAAGAGCTTTCCGGCTGGAACGCCGAAAACGCATTTTTCCGGATTTAGCTTGATGTCATATGCTCGGAGGTTGTCAAATGTAAGCCTCAAGTCGTCTACTAGAGATTCGACATGTTTTGTTTTTACGACCACATCATCCACGTATGCCTCTACTGTTTTGCCGATCTGGTTTGCCAGACATGTCTGAATCATGCACTGATATGTTGCGCCAGCGTTTTTGAGCCCGAAAGGCATTGTGTTGAAGTAGAATGGGCCGTATGGGGTGATGAATGCTATTGCGGCTTGGTCTGACTCGGCCATCTTGATTTGATGGTAACCGGAGTATGCGTCGAGGAAGCACAACGAATCGTGTCCTGCAGTGGCGTCGATAATTTGATCAATGCGGGGGAGGGGGAAGGGATCCTTTGGGCAAGCCTTGTTAAGGTCTTTGAAGTCAACGCACAGGCGCCAGGATTTGTCCTTCTTTGGTACCATCACCAAGTTTTCTAGCCAGTCCGGATGTTTTATATCTCTGATGAATCCGGCCTCCAATAGTTTGGCTAGCTCCTCTCCAATTGCCTGTCTCTTGGGCTCAGAGAAACGCCGAAGGGCTTGTTTGACAGGTTTGAATCCTTTTAGGATATTTAAGCTGTGTTCGGCCAGCCTGCGTGGGATTCCTGGCATGTCTGAAGGGTGCCAGGCAAAGATGTCCCAGTTCTCCCGTAGGAATTCTCGCAGTGCGGCGTCTACATCGGGGTTTAATCGTGCCCCGGTGGAAGCTGTTTTATTGGGGTCTATTGGATGGACCTGGAATTTGACTATTTCATCCGCTGGTTTAAAAGAGGTGGACTTGGATCTTCTGTCGAGTATCACATCATCCCTGTTTACCGTGGAGCGCAGCGTAGTCAGTTCCTCAGCCGCTAGGGCTTCGGACAGTGCCTCAAGGGCCAATGCGGCTGTCTTGTTTTCGGCACGGAGTGCTATGTCCGGATCACTAGCGAGAGTGATGATTCCGTTTGGCCCGGGCATCTTGGGCTTCATGTACCCGTAATGGGGTATTGCTTGTAAGATTGTAAACGCTTCCCGCCCCAGCAGAGCATGGTATCCGCTACTGAACGGGGCCACTTGGAATGTGACCTCTTCGGACCTATAATTATCCGGCGTGCCGAACACCACATCTAGTGTGATTTTTCCTGCACAGGGTGCTTCCCGACTGGGGATTATTCCTCTAAAGGTTGTGCTGCTTCACTCAATGCGGTTCCAGTCTATTTCCATTTTTTGAAGGGTTTCCTCATAAGTGAGGTTCAATCCGCTGCCTCCGTCCATGAGTACCTTGGTGAGGCGAAAGCTTTCCACTATAGGACTGAGTACCAATGCGGCTGGTGCTCGAGTTGTTCGGAATTTAGGTTCGTCACTGGCATTAAAAGTAATAGCCGTGTCACTCCATGGGTTTATTGTTGCTACTTGATAGACTTCGGCGAGGCTGCGGAGTGTTCTTTTTCACATATTATTTGATGCGAAAGTCTCGAAGACTGTTAAGACTGTACTGGAGTCCCTGAGGTGGCTTTCTGCGGCCTCCAGGATTAGGAGATCTTCGCCCCTTTTGGCCACCTGCCGGAGTATCCAACATGCTCTAAGGCTATGAGTTGGTGTGGCGTCCTCTGTACTATGAATTTTACAGGGTCCATTAAGCCATCCCTCTAGTACAGTTCCATGCCCTGTAGAGGGTTTTGGTTTTTTGGTTTTTAACCCGGGTGTCTGATGATGATGCACCCTTTTATTTCAGACGAGGTTTCTATTCAGGGCCGGATTGTCCCAAAATTTAGTTTCGGTTTTTCGGGCGCTTTCCATCGCACAGTACTTTTGTACTATGGACGCCAAGTCAGAGAAGCGTGTAATATCACGACGACCTGTGGCGTTGAGGATTCCCTTGTCTGTGCAATTATTGCAAAAGATTGAGATTGCGTCTTCCTCGCGGCAGTCCTTTATCCTGTTCATAACCAGGAGGAACCTTGCCCAGTAATGATATACTGTTTCTTCGGGCTTTTGCCTGATTTGGGATAGATCGCTTATGTTCGGGTGGGTGGGTGGAATTAAATCCGGAACTTCACCCAATCTAAGACTCGGAGGCCAAGGAGTTTCCGAACTCTGAAGTTTGGATTCTTGGATGTTGTCCAGTGAATCTAGCCCGTTGCCTGATTCTAAGTTCAGGTCTTGAGTTACATCCTCCCTTCCGCGGGTATCCGGCTTGGAGGGATCGGGAGTCCGGACGTAGCTAGTCCTTAAGATAGATGAAGAGTCGCCGCACTGTGCCTCTACCACGGCAACGTGATGGGTGACTTGGGGAGAATTAATTTCTCTTAGATCGGGTTTAAGCCCAACCTGGTCATAATCCGTAGTGACCCCCAAGGCGGCGATGCGATCCAAGAGCTCGTTTACGGAAGAGAGCTCTATTGGATCTAACTGCTCAACGAGTTCCGAGCTGACGTGAAGATTGCTTTTGATGACCCGAGAGGTCACCTTTGGCGCAACGGCCGAACAGGCGGTCATGAGAAAACCGCCTAGCCGGAGAGTTTGGCCGACAGCCAAGGCTCCCTTAGTAACGGCGCCGTCTTTAAAGACAGGAAGAGGCATCCTTCCTGATTGCGACGACACAGAGGAACTCTCAATGAAAGCACCAATGTCGGTGTCAAAACCGGCGGATCTCGGGTAGGGGGTCCCGAACTGTGCGTCTAGGCCGGATGGTAACAGGAGGCAAGGAACATGATGTTTTACCCAGGTTCGGGCCCTCTTGATGGAGGTAAAACCCTACGTCCTGCTTGATTAATATTGATGATATGGGTAGTACAAGAGTAGATCTACCACGAGATCGAGGAGGCTAAACCCTAAAAGCTAGCCTATGGTATGATTGTTGTATGATGAAGTTCTCCTACGGACTAAAACCCTCCGGTTTATATAGACACCGGAGAGGGTTAGGGTTACACAAAGTTGGTTACAATGGTAGGAGATCTAAATATCCGCATCGCCAAGCTTGCCTTCCATGCCAAGGAAAGTCCCATCCGGACACGGGACGAAGTCTTCAATCTTGTATCTTCATAGTCCTGGAGTCCGGCTAAAGGTATAGTCCGGCTACCCGGACACCCCCTAATCCAGGACTCCCTCAGCGGGGGTGAGACACGGCACCCCTAAGGAACTGAATACCAAACCTGGCTCTACCAAAGTGGTAGGGTGAACCGGAGTAGGTTGACGGGCTACGTGCAGAGCTGCTAACTCGGCCTCTCGACGTGTGCGACCATGATCGACCACGTCCTACGCATTAGCACCTCCCCCTGCCGAGTTGTGCCCTCGCGGTGAATTACGGTGACGTGCACTGCTTGACACAGCCGGTTCATCATCAACGTGCCTGCTGTAGCTCCGGCTTGGACGGGGGGTGGAATGAATCCTCTCACGACTGTGCGAATATGCCTGCTGCTGGTTTAGAGCTGTTTGAAGGAGATATCTGGCCCATCGTGCCTCAATCGCAACTGGTGATTCGCCGTCGGTTGGGAGGGCTGCCAACCGTGAAGCGGCGGCCACAATGTTGTCCAATGGGTTGGAGTAATGCCCGGGAGGTGTTGGAACATACTGTGGCACAATGTTGTTCTGACGAGGCGGGTCCGTCGTGCGTGGCTGCACCGGCGCTCCTGTTCCTGGCGCCTCTGTCCGGTTTAATATTGGCTGGTTACTCATTCCTGCTCCTGGCATATTGAAGAGATTTCTTGGCTCATAACTCGGCGGGAGATGCGATCGGTATCTTCTTCTCATGACTTCTTCTGAAGCATTCTGATCCAGCCTAAGCCGGTAGGCCTGAGCTTCCAACTCGGCCCGTTCTGTAGCCATCCTAGCGTTCTCCGCTGCTAGGTCCGCTTTAGCCTGAGTTATCTGATCCTTTACCTTTGCGATCTCCGCGTTGTGCTGATCCCGGGCTGCTGCATCCACCTCTGCGGCCATTAATGTTGCCAAAGCATCGAACAAGTCAGACAGAACTTGAGCCGGAGGTGGCGCAGAGCTCCCTGCCCCCGCCGGCATGGCTGTTGTTGAATCGGAGAGCATTGCTGCGGCGGTTGATGAGTGGGGCGCTGATTGTGTACCGGCCATGAAGATAGCGGCCCGGCTTGGCAGATCTGGGGAGTCCAGAATACTGTTTCCCTCGGAACCTCCACTAATCCGACCATCCTACAACTAATAGAGCAATTCGGTCTCTCTAGAAGACTCGTCGTCGGAGCAGACAAAGGTTTCTCCATTGGATGCCGGTCCGTCCTCATATTCTGCTCCATGGATGACACCTACGAAAACATGCTTTGCCATGGGCTGAACCGGGGAAGGGCTTGCACGCTGAGCCGTCTCGATGATGTCGGTGCAGGTGTCCGGCTCAGGGCCTGGTTCGCCAATCTTGCCGATGAAGACATGAATCCCACCAAAGGGGACCCGGTACCCGTATTCGATTGAATTGGACTCGGGGCCCCATCCTGCGTTGTCGATGTAGAGCTTGCCGCGACGACTCTTCGTCATCCGGCCCACAGTGTATCCCTTGAGTCCATCAAAGCTTCCCTTTAAGAACTCGAAACCATCGTGCGATAGCCCCACGCTGGGCGCCAACTGTCGTGGGTTTGTCACGGCAGATGTCCTTGTGAAAGGACTTAGTCGCGGAGCCATCACAATGGGTTAGCTTAAAGGGCTTAAACTGGACAAGGGGACACGGGGAGTTTATACTAGTTGGCCCCTTCGATGAAGGTAAAAGCCTACGTCTAGTTGTGATTGGTATTTCTAGGGTTTCGATGACCAGGGAGCGAATCCGCTTTGACTGGCCCTCGAGTTGTTGTTTCCTGTCCTCAAACCGTGGCCAGGTCATCCCTTTATATACACAGGTTGACGCCCGCCGGTTTACAGAGTCCCGAGGTCGGATCATAGTGGTGTACGGCTCGGTCTCTATTCCTCTAACTTACAATACAAGTTTACATGATAAAGTCGGTTCACAACTACAGGCTTTAATCCGTCTTTGGGCCTTGAGCCTTCTTAAAGCGCCAGTGTCTTGCCATCTTCATGGGCTTCAATCTTCATGG
The DNA here is from genome assembly GCF_003073215.2 of Triticum urartu. Classification (NCBI taxonomy): domain Eukaryota; kingdom Viridiplantae; phylum Streptophyta; class Magnoliopsida; order Poales; family Poaceae; genus Triticum; species Triticum urartu. The sequence continues at coordinate 510,691,405 of NC_053026.1, read as the reverse complement.
AGATAATCCGGCTATACCTAACCGGTTTACCTCCAGTAACTATATCCCCAACAGTAATGGTGTGTCCGAACATCGTAACCATACTTTATTAGATATGGTGCGATCTATGATGTCTCTTACCGATTTACCACCATCGTCTTGGGGTTCTGCATTAGAGACAACTGCATTCACGTTAAATAAGGCACCATCTAAATTCGTTGAGACGACACCATATGAACTTTGGTTTGGCAAGAAACCTAAGCTGTCGTTTCTTAAAGTTTGGGTGAGGGAGTCCTGGATTAGGGGGTGTCCGGACAGCCGGACTATATTCTTTGGCCGGACTGTTAGACTATGAAGATACAAGACTGAAGACTTCGTCTCGTGTCCGGATGGGACTCTACTTGGCGTGGAAGGCAAGCTAGGAAATACGGATATGCATATCTCCTCCTTTGTAACCGACCTTGTGTAATCCTAGCCCTCTCCGGTGTCTATATAAACCGGAGGGTTTTAGTCCGTAGGACAATAGACAATCATACCATATGCTAGCTTCTAGGGTTTAGCCTCTCTGATCTCGTGGTAGATCTACTCTTGTACTACCCATATCATCAATATTAATCAAGCAGGACGTAGGGTTTTACCTCCATCAAGAGGGCCCGAACCTGGGTAAAACTTCGTGTCCCCTGCCTCCTGTTACCATCCGCCTAGACGCACAGTTCGGGCCCCCTACCCGAGATCCACTGGTTTTGACACCAACATTGGTGCTTTCATTGAGAGTTCCTCTGTGTTGTCGCTGTTAGGCTTGATGGCTCCTATGATCATCGATAGCGATGTAGTCCAGGGTGAGACGTTTTTCCCTGGACAGATTTTTGTATTTGGTGGCTTTGCACTACGGGCCAATTCGCTTGGCCATCTGGAGCAGATTGAAAGCTACACCCCTGGCCAGCAGGTCAGGTTTGGAAGCTTAAACTACACGGCCGATATCCGTGGAGACTTGATCTTCGACGGATTCGAGCCTCTGCCTTGTGCGTCACATGGTCATGATGAGTACGATTTAGCTCTACCATCAGACAGTGTTCAGGAGATCGCACCGGCAGCCGCTCCGACCCTCAATTCGGAGCCAGTGGCGCCGTCCATGGACAGGTGGATGGACCTTGCCACGGAGGCCTTACCCTCATCGGCGATCGAGCCGAACATCGACCTTACTCTGCACAAGAGCCGTGTTGACAAACTGCCGGATCTCTCTCCGGCCACGGACTCCGAACCGCCTGCGCCCGTTCCTAGCGAATCTGATTGGGCTCCGATCATGGAGTTTACCTCCATGGATATTTTTCAGCACTCGCCCTTTGGCGACACACTAAACTCGTTAAGGTCTCTCTCCTTGTCAGGAGGATCCTAGCCGAACTATGTCCGGCAGGATTGGGATGCGGACGACAAAGAAATTCGCGGCCCGCCCACCACCCACTTAGTAGCCACTGTCGATGACTTAACCGACATGCTCGACTTTGACTCCGAAGACATCGGCGGTATGAATGACGATGCGGGAGACGAAGATGAACCACTGATCACAGGGCACTGGACAGCCACCTCATCATACGATATATACATGGTGGACACACCCAAAGAAGGCAATGGCGATGAGACAGTGGAGGATGACCCCTCCAAGAAGCAACCCAAGCGCCAACGTCAGCGGCGCCGCTTTAAATCCCGCCAAAGCAAAAGTGGTGATACCAGCACAGGAGATAATAACACTCCGGATAGTGCCGAAGACAACAACAATCCCCTCTAGCAAGATTTAGAGCAGGAGGATGGAGGAGCCAGCCCTCCTGAGAGAGCGGTAGATGGAGAAGCGGAGGATGATAATTACATGCCCCCCTCCTAAGACGAGGCAAGCCTCGGCGATGACGAATTCGCCGTGCCAGAGGATCCCGTCGAACAAGAGCGCTTCAAGCGCCGGCTTATAGCCACGGCAAATAGCCTTAAGAAAAAGCAGCAGCAGCTTCAAGCTGATCAAGATCTGCTAGCTGACAGATGGACTGAAGTCCTCGCGGCCGAGGAATATAAACCCGAGCGCCCCTCCAAGAGTTACCCAAAATGCAGGTTGCTACCCCGACTGGAGGAAGAAGCGTATGACGCGGCTGATCGGCCACCTGGTGGCCGCGATAGAGAGGCATTCCAACCAACAACTCAGCCTGCACCCCGACGCCATTCAAATAAAAAGGCACGGGGAAATACGCCAGACATGCGAGACGTATTGGAGGACAAAGCAAAACATGCAAGATCGATCTACGGATCACGACGGCGCGCCACTATACGAGACGATAAACGTCACATCGGATACAGTAAAAGCCAATCCGGCTGGGCCGAACACAGCGGGCAAGACCCATTCGAGCTGTGTCGCGATATAGCCCAATATAGAGGCGCCGCACACCCCCTATGCTTCACAGACGAAGTAATGGATCATCAAATCCCAGAGGGTTTCAAACCCGTAAATATTGAATCATACGACGGCACAACAGATCCTACGGTATGGATCGAGGATTTCCTCCTCCACATCCACATGGCCCGCGGCGATGACTTACACGCCATCAAATACCTCCCACTAAAGCTCAAAGGACCAGCGCGGCATTGGCTTAACAGCTTGCCAGCAGAGTCCATTAGCTGTTGGGAAGATCTGGAAGCCGCATTCCTCGACAACTTTCAGGGCACTTATGTGCGACCACCAGACGCCGAGGACTTGAGCCACATAATTCAGCAGCTAGAAGAATCGGCCAGACAATTCTGGACATGGTTCCTAACAAAGAAAAATCAAATCGTCGACTGTCCGGATGCAGAGGCCCTAGCAGCTTTCAAGCATAACATCCACGACAAGTGGCTTGCCCGGCACCTTGGACAGGAAAAACCGAAATCTATGGCAGCCCTCACGACACTCATGACCCGCTTTTGTGCGGGAGAAGACAGCTGGCTGGCTCGCAGTAATAACATATCAAAAAACCATGGTACTTCGGATACCAAGGACGGCAACAACAGGTCACGTCGCAACAAACATAAGCGCCGCATTAACAACGATAATACTGAGGATACGTCAGTCAATGCCAGATTCAAAGGCTCTAAACCCAGTTAGCGGAAAAAGCCATTTAAAAGAAGCGCTCCGGGCCCGTCCAGTTTGGACCGCATACTCGATCGCTCGTGTCAAATACACGGTACCCCTGACAAGCCAGCCAACCACACCAACAGGGAATGCTGGGTGTTCAAGTAGGCCGGCAAGTTAATTGCCGAAGACAAAGATAAGGGGTCACACAGCGATGACGAAGAGGAGCCCCGGCAGCTGAACACCGGAGGACAGAAGAGGTCCCCCCCCCCACAAGTGTGGACGGTGAACATGATATACGCAACCCACATCCCCAAGAGGGAGCGGAAGCGTGCGCTCAGGGATATATATGCGTTGGAGCCAGTCGCCCCAAAGTTCAACCCATGGTCCTCCTGCCCGATCACCTTCGATCGCAGGGACCACCCCACTAGTATCCATCATAGCGGATTCGCCGCACTGGTCTTAGACCCAATCATTGACGGATTTCACCTCACTCGAGTCCTTATGGATGGCGGTAGCAGCCTGAACCTGCTTTACCAGGACACAGTGCGCAAAATGGGTATAGACCCCTCAAGGATCAAACCCACAAAAATGACCTTTAAAGGCATCATTCCAGGTGTAGAGGCCCATTGCACAGGCTCAATTACACTGGAAGTGGTCTTCGGATCCCCGAATAACTTCCGAAGCGAAGAATTAATCTTCGATATAGTCCCGTTCCGCAGTGGCTATCATGCACTGCTCGGGCGAACCGCATTTGCGAGATTCAATGCGGTACCGCATTATGAATACCTCAAGCTCAAGATGCCAGGACCCCGGGGGGTCATCACAGTTAACGGAAACACAGAGCGCTCTCTCCGCACGGAGGAGCACACTGCGGCCCTCGCAGCAAAAGCGCAAAGCAGCCTCTCAAGGCAATCCACCAGTTCGGCGTTTCAAGACCCGGACACCTTCAAACGCGCTCAGAGTAATCGGCAACTAGACCTCCTGGCACGGTCTGAGCTCGCGTAGCAATGCGGCCCCCACCCCGGCCCAAGCCAAACGGCGAAATTCGTGCCACGCATACATAATTACGCATTAAAAATACCATGGTCACAGGTGGGGAGGGGGCACAACTATGGCACGCTCCAAGATGCGGCCTAAACCGCACTAGGGGCTTCCCGCTTTGTTATTTTTCTCTTTCAGGACTTTAATCTCTGGAAACCTTGTCCGGCAGCATGATTGCCGAACACATGATGCAGCAACCAAGAGAGGCAGAAAGCTACGTCATACCACGGAACTCCCAAGTGGATTACGATAACGAGTGAAATATTTGCTTTAATACTATTCCTCAGCTTGCCCTTGGAAGGGACATAGTCCTACTTTTTGCTTATCGCACTATCTGTATCATTCTGCTTTAACGCACCTCTTTGAATAAACAACGCATAACATTACGACTATTATTGCATTCTTGTTATATATGTGTGTGTGTGTGTGTGTTCATTAATGACGCCTTGCAACCGTACACTTTGGTACGGCCAACACACCAGGGGCTTAAAGTACCCCACAATATGGTGTGAGAAGTTCGAACACTTTCACAAGTGTGGCACCCCGAACTTATAGCATTATATGCATCAGCTCCGAATCATGTCTGTGGTCAAATGTTGGGTTTGTCCGGCTCCTATGTTTTGGTACCTTACGTTCCGCTCTATTGGCTAAGGTAGCGCTAGGAGAACTACTGCGATTGTGCCCCGGTTCTGCTGGGCTAAGCACCTCAGTAGAGAAAGCTAAAACTGACTGTCATGATAAGGCGAGAGACTGGTCGCTGTTCGGCGAGGTTTCGACTCCCTAAAGACTTATGCCGCTTAGAGCGAGGAGCCGGTCCTGTCCGGCTTAAAGGCGTGTATCGCGCCCCGAATTCGGCCTTCCGAATACCAGGGGCTTCGCCGAAATTTAAAATTATAGAATTCTATGGCTAAGTGAGAGTGATAAAGCATTATTAGTCTGGTTGCCTTGTTCGCTGTGCTGAGCACCTCCCTCGAAGGACCCAAAAATGGGAACAAGAGTGCTCATGTTTATCCCGAACACCCCAGCACTCGCGGCATGGGGGCAGAAGCCGAGGACTAGCCATCTCTCAGATTGGATAAACAGCCAAACAGAAGGTAATATTTTAAATTCAAACAAGCGTTGCATAGCGCATATGAAACAAGTTTTCATCATACAGGATCACACGAGCAAGTTTACTCAAATATTACATCCTTTGAACATTTGCCCGCTACAAGACGGGCACCCTTCAGGACACCCTCATAATAAATTTCGGGGGTGCAATGCTCCTTGCCCTGCGGCGGTCCCTCCTTGATCAGCTTCACGGCGTCTAGCTTGGCCCATTGCACCTTCACGCGGACGAAAGCCCGGCGTGCACCTTCGATGCAGACAGACCGCTTGACGACCTCCAGCCGTGGGCAGGCGTCCACAAGCCGCCTCACCAGGCCGAAGTAGCTGTTCGGAAGGGCGTCGCCAGGCCACAGCCGGACTATAAAGCCCTTCATGGCCTGTTCGGCCGCTTTGTGTAGCTCGACCAGCTGCTTCAGCTGGTCGCTCATAGGCACCGGGTGTTCGGTCCAAGTATACTGAGACCAGAACAGCTTCTCCATTGAGCTTCCCTCCTCGGCCTGGTAAAACTATGCGGCATCCGACACGCTACGGGGCAAATCTGCGAATGCTCCTGGAGAGCTCCGGATTCGGGTAAGTAATAGGTAATTTACTTTCACATGCTTGCTTTGCATATAGAATGCCTTACCCGCCGCTATTTTCTTCATCGCGTCAATCTCCTGGAGGGCCTTTTGGGCTTCGGCCTTGGCACTTTTTGCACTCTCGAGGGCCGCAGCAAGCCCAGACTCTCGCGTCTTCGTCACAAGAGCCTCGAGCTCTTGCTGCACCTCGCCCACCCGAGCCTCTTTCCTTTCCCGCTCGGTGCGCTCCTTGGCCGCTTTATCTTCGGCCTCGGACAGCGGTTGCCTTAGGGTCGCCACTTCGGTCGTGGCCCCTGGTAAATTCATGATGATCCTGTCATTTTGCAATCGCATTCTTTTTATACATATCCATAAACTAGGTATTACTTACCTTTGTTCTCCTCGAGCTGCCTCTTGGCAAGGCCGAGCTTGTCCTTGGACACTTTAAGGTCATGCTTCAGTGCGGCGACCTCCGCAATCAGTGCGGTAGATGCCAGCAGTGAAGCCTGCATATGCATATTGACATACTTATATTAGACTCCTGCGATGTTGTTTGATCCTCTGTTCGGCTTTTCTTTGTGAACACCGAATAGAGCATCAGGGGCTACTATCTATGCGGTAATATTTTTCCTATATTTTAAACAATTACCTCAAAGCCTGTTAGAAGGCTGGCATAGGCTTTAGTCATTCCGCTCTTGGCAGACTGAACCTTCTGGACCACCGCACTCATAACAGTATGGTGCTCCTCATCGATGGAAGCGCTGCGAAGCGCTCCCAGCAGATTGTCCGGCGCCTCTGGATGGACAGAGGTCACCGGCACAGGCGTCTCGCCCCTCTTGGAAGGAGGCCGCCTGCCCAAGTCCGGAACTACTGGAGGTTCCGGCACGGTGTTCGGCTGAGGGCCGAACTCGGAGCCCTCAGGGGCCTTGTCCCCTCTGCTCCTGGAGTCCAGAAGGTCGCCTTGAGGCACCTCCGAGACTGTCTCCCCTCGACCCGGTGCCTCTTGAGACAATACATCGGCGTCGTCCGCAGGGCAAGGGGAGGTGGCGGTCGGAAGTGGATCGCTATCCATATCCGACGAGCCCAGGGATCCGTCCGACGATACATCGATACGGGCTTGTGGCGACCTGCATAATCATATTCGGCGTTAGGGAAAGCAGTGCGACAAAGAAATGCTATGAGTTACTCTGGTATCCAAATACTTATGACCTCCCCAGGGGCTTGGCCCTGGGCAACCACTCGTCTTCGCCTTCGGTGGCGGCGGTGGAACTGTCCGGAAGGAGAGTCCTTCCCTTCTTGGACCCTTCGGCCCCCCAGTTGGGGCGGCCCTCCTTTTCTTGTCTTCCCCACCTGGAGGGGGAGCATCTTATTCTTCCTCCTCGTCTTCGGGGGAGGAGTGTGCCGCGGAGTCATCGTACGGTGAGTCCGATGACGCCTGGCGTCGGGAACTCTTTCGGGTTCCCTTGGCCTTCTTGGTCTTCTCCGGCACCGTGTAAGGAGCCGGAGTCAGCATCTTCGCCAGGAGAGCGTCTGCTGGGCCTTCGGGCAAAGGAGCCGGACAGTCGATCTGTTTGGCCGTCTCCTGCTAGTCCTGTCAAAGGTACGGGAGCTTAGATCCCGCATAGAGTCAAACTATGAAAAACAAGTATCCTGTGAGAGGTAAAACAGCTTACCGCGCTGGCTTGGCGCTTTGCGCAGAATCTGCGGTCCTCGGTAGTGGGAGGCGGAACCTCGGCACTCTTGAATAGCACCTTCCAGGCTTCTTCGTGAGTTGTGTCGAAGAGCCTGTTCAGAGTTCGGTGCTGGGCTGAGTCGAACTCCCACAAGTAGTAAGCCCGTTGTTGGCACGGGAGGATCCGGCGGATGAGCATGACCTGGACTACGTTGACGAGTTTGAGCTTCTTGTTCACCATGTTTTGAATACATGTTTGGAGTCCAGTCAGCTCTCCCGAACTACCCCAGGACAGGCCCTTCTCTTGCCAGGAGGTGAGCCGCGTGGGGAAGCCAGATCGGAACTCGGGGGCCGCTGCCCATTTAGGGTCACGCGGCTCGGTGGTGTAGAACCACCCCGATTGCCACCCCTTTATGGTCTCCATGATGGAGCCCTCGAGACATGTGACGTTGGGCATCTTGCCCACCATGGCGCCTCCGCACTCCGCCTGGCGGCCGCTCACTACCTTCGGCTTGACGTTGAAGGTCTTCAGCCATAAGCCGAAGTGGGGCTTGATGCGGAGGAAGGCCTCGCAAACGACGATAAACGCCGAGATGTTGAGGATGAAGTTCGGGGCCAGATCATGGAAATCCAGGCCGTAGTAGAACATGAGCCCTCGGACGAATGGGTGGAGAGGGAATCCCAGTCCGCGGAGGAAGTGGGTAAGGAACACTACCCTCTCATGGGGCCTGGGGGTGGGGATGAGCTGCCCCTCATCTGGGAGCCGGTGCGCGATGTCGTCGGGCAGGTATCCGGCTCTCCTCAGCTTCTTGATGTGTCCCTCTGATAACCCACAAGTATAGGGGATCGCAACAGTTTTCGAGGGTAGAGTATTCAACCCAAATTTGTTGATTCGACCCAAGGGAAGCCAAAGAATATTCTCAAGTATTAGCAGCTGAGTTGTCAATTCAACCACACCTGGAAACTTAGTATCTGCAGCAAAGTGTTTAGTAGCAAAGTAATATGATAGTGGTGATAACGGTAACAAAGTAAAGACAACAAAAGTAATGTTTTTGGTATTTTTGTAGTGATTGTAACAGTAGCAACGGAAAAGTAAATAAGCGTAAACCAGTATATGGAAAACTCATAGGCACCGGATCAATGATGGATAATTATGCCGGATGTGGTTCATCATGTAACAGTCATAACATAGGGTGACACAGAACTAGCTCCAGTTCATCAATATAATGTAGGCACGTATTCCGTAAATAGTCATACGTGCTTATGGAAAAGAACTTGCATGACATCTTTTGTCCTACCCTCCCGTGGCAGCGGGGTCCTATTGGAAACTAAGGGATATTAAGGCCTCCTTTTAATAGAGAACTGGAACAAAGCATTAACACATAGTGAATACATGAACTCCTCAAACTATGGTCATCACCGGGAGTGGTCCCGATTATTGTCACTTCGGGGTTGCCGGATCATAACACATAGTAGGTGACTATAGACTTGCAAGATAGGATCTAGAACTCACATATATTCATGAAAACATAATAGGTTCAGATCTGAAATCATGGCACTCGGGCCCTAGTGACAAGCATTAAGCATAGCAAAGTCATAGCAACATCAATCTCAGAACATAGTGGATACTAGGGATCAAACCCTAACAAAACTAACTCGATTACATGATAAATCTCATCCAACCCATCACCGTCCAGCAAGCCTACGATGCAATTACTCACGCACGGCGGTGAGCATCATGAAATTGGTGATGGAGGATGGTTGATGATGACGACGGCGACGAATCCCTCTCTCTGGAGCCCCGAACGGACTCCAGATCAGCCCTCCCAAGAGAGATCTTGGCGGCGGCTCCGTATCGTAAAATGCGATGAAACTTTCTCTCTGATTTTTTTCTCCTCGAAAGCCAATATATGGAGTTGGAGTTGGCGTCGGAGGGCCACCAGGGGGCCCACGAGGTTGGGGGGCGTGCCCAGGGGGGAGGGGCGCGCCCCCACCCTCGTGGACAGGGTGTGGGCCCCCTGGTCTTCATCTTTGGCGAGGATTTTTTATTATTTATTCTAAGATATTCCGTGGAGTTTCAGGGTCATTCCGAGAACTTTTGTTTTCTGCACATAAAACAACACCATGGCAATTCTGCTGAAAACAGCGTCAGTCCGGGTTAGTTCCATTCAAATCATACAAGTTAGAGTCCAAAACAAGGGCAAAAGTGTTTGGAAAAGTAGATATGACGGAGACGTATCAACTCCCCCAAGCTTAAACCCTTGCTTGTCCTCAAGAAATTCAGTTGACAAACTAAAAGAGAAAAAGAAAAACTTTTACAAACTCTGTTTGCTCTTGTTGTTGTAAACATGAAAAGCCAGCATTCAAGTTTCAGCAATTATTATGAACTAACCATACTCACAATAACACATAGGTCTCACAATTACTCATATCAATATCATAATCAGCTAGCGAGCCATAATAATAAAACTCGGATGACAACACTTTCTCAAAATAATCATAACATGATATAACAAAATGGTATCTCGCTAGCCCTTTCTGAGACCGCAAAACATAAATGCAGAGCACCTTTAAAGATCAAAGACTGACTAAACATTGTAATTCATGGTAAAAGAGATCCAGTCAAGTCATACCCAATATAAACCAATCATAATGAATGCAAACGACAGTGTGCTCTCCAGCGGGTGCTTTTTAATAAGAAGGGTGATGACTCAACATAAAAGTAAATAGATAGGCCCTTCGCAGAGGGAAGCAGGGATTTGTAGAGGTGCCAGAGCTCGATTTTTGAAATAGAGATAAATAATATTTTGAGCGGCATACTTTCACTGTCAACGTAACAACTATGAGATGGCTATATCTTCCATACTACATGCATTATAGGCAGTTCCCAAACAGAATGGTAAAGGTTTATACCCCCCCCCCTCCACAAGCATCAATCCATGGCTTGCTCGAAACAACGAGTGCCTCCAACATTCAACGGGTCCCAGGGGGAGTTTTGTTTAATTATTTTGATTTGCTTTGATCTTTTTGGATCATGGGACTGGGCATCCCGGTTACCGGCCCTTTCTCGTGAATGAGGAGCGGAGTCCACTCCTCTTGAGAATAACCCACCTAGCATGGAAGATATAGGCAGCCATAGTTGCACATGAGCTGCTCGAGCATACAAAACAGAATTTCATTGGAAGGTTTGGAGTTTGGCACATACAAATTTACTTGGAACGGCAGGTAGATACCGCATATAGGAAGGTATAGTGGACTCATATGGAACAACTTTGGGGTTTAAGGAGTTTGGATGCACAAGCAGTATTCCCGCTTAGTACAGGTAAGACTGGGAAGTGACCAACTGAGAGAGCGACAACAGTCGTAAACATGCATTAAAATTAATTCACACCGAATATAAGCATGAGTAGGATATAATCCACCATGAACATAAATATCATGAAGGCTAGGTTGATTTGATTCAACTACATGCGTGAACATGTGCCAAGTCGAGTCACTCAATTCATTTAAAGGAGGATACCATTCTATCATACCACATCATAATCATCTCAATAGCATGTTGGCACGCAAGGTTAACCATTATAACTCATAGCTAATCAAGCATGGCACAAGCAACTATAATCCCTAAATGTCATTGCAAATATGTTTACTTCATAATAGCTAAATCAGGAACGATGAATCATCATATTTACAAAAACAAGAGAGGTCGAGTTCATACCAGCTTTTCTCATCCTAATGAGTCCATCATATATCATCATTATTGCCTTTCCCTTGCACGACCGAACGGTGTGTATAATAATAAGAGTGCACGTGCATTGGACTAAGCTGGAATCTTCAAGCATTCAACTCAAGAGAGAAGACAAGTAATATGGGCTCTAAGTTAAATAAACAATCATGCATATAAGAGCCACTAAGCATTTTCAATATAGTCTTCTCGACCCCCAAAGAAAGGAAAAGAAAAATAAAACTATTTACACGGGAAAGCTCCCAACAAGCAAAAGAAGGACGGGAAATATTTTTGGGTTTTCTTTTTAATTCTACTACAAGCATGGAAAGTAGACTAACTAAATTTTGTTTTTGTTTTTTTCTTAAGGTTTATTAAACATACAAGAGGAAAGCGGGATAAAGGAAAATAAACTAGCATGGATATTACAGTGAAAGAGTATGAGCACCGACATCTAGCAATGAGTGTGAACATGAATGTAATGTCGGTGGGAAATACGTACTTCCCCAAGCTTAGGCTTTTGGCCTAAGTTGGTCTATTGCCAGGGATAACCTGGCTGATATCCGTAGGTGAAGCTAGGGTCGTACTGCGATGAAGAATAGTTGGGATCATAATGTGATGAAGAGGACTCTGACTGCCACTGGCTGGCAACCGCCTCGGGATCCCAAGAATAAACAGACATTCGTGGAGGCTCCGGTTCCGAGGCTGGTGCAGGATTCCGATAGGCTTGAACAGCCGCCCACGGAACAATGTAAGTACCTGCAGACAAGTTAAACAAAGAGGGAGCAAGCAAAGTAATAGTCTCAGGGTGATGTTTATCAAAGTACAATTTATATTTAAGCGCCCTTTCGCGATTCTTAACAAGAAAATCATGCGCTACCATACTCTTATAATCTAAATAAGCACGGGGCAGCGCTGTTTCTTCTTTCTCCTCATGCCTAATAGGTATTTCAAAATGTTCAGCTAGGCGTGAAGCATAAATGCCTCCAAAGATGGGGACCTTAGTACGGTTCATACTCAACCGTCTAGCAACAATTCCACCCATACTAACAGAGTTATTGCGGTATAAACCATGGAGCAAAATAATAATATCAGGAATACTAAGGTTCCCACAGTTCCCGCGACCAATCAAGCAACGACTAGCAAATAAGGCAAAGTAGCGTAAAACAGGGAAATGTATGCTAGTAATTCTTGCATCAGAAACCTTCCTGGTTTCTCCCACAGTGATAGTGTCAATATAAGCTCCCACTTCATTACGGTGTGGTTCATCTAAAGAACCCTCGAAAGGTATTTTGCAAACCTCGCAAAATGCAGCTAATGTCATCTCCCTAGCAACATCATATAAATGAGACTCTACTGTTGGAGGTGATTTCTTAGGGAAAAAGTAGAAGTTCTGCACAAAAGTATTTGTGAGTAAGAGATACTGATGACGTTGGTCGCGGAGGAAGTTGGTGAGGCCGGCGTTCTCAATCAATAGATAGAAATCTTCATAAATCCCGGCACTCCTCAAGAAGTCATCGGAAGGCCATTCACACGGCCGGACCTCCGCGATACGAGGCAGATTAAATTTGGGCTTCTGTTCTTCTTAGTTTTGTTTCTCCTTAGAACTTCGGCTCGACGGGCCCCTCAAAAGTTTCTTCATTATTTCTGAAACAATCTGAAATTTTTAGTAACTTCAAACAAAGTGAACCAACTTCAATAAGATTGATAGCAACTACTCATACAAGTGCCTAGAGCATATATCAAGCATTAGAACTACTTGGAACCATATATATTTGACATGCAAGCTCAAGAACATGCTCACCTATGCAGCACAAATTTGCAATGAATAAAGCACTAGAACAAAAACTAATTGGACCAATGGAGGAGTCACATACCAAGGAACAATCTCCCCAAGCAGTTTTGCGAGAGGTGCTTTGAGCAAGGAGATCGAAAATCGCAGCAAAAGTTGCTGGAACACGAGCTTGAGTTGGTTTTTCGGGTTTGTGCGAGACAGGGGAAGAAGATGGGTGCAGGAATAAGTGGAGGAGGGCCACCGTGGGCCCACGAGGCAGGGGGCGTGCCCAGGGGAGTAGGGCGCGCCCTCCACCCTCGTGACCAGGTGGCAGCTCCCCCCGCGGTAATTTTTGCACTAAAAATCCTTAAATATTCCCGAAAAAATCATATTAAATTGGCATGGCATTCTGAGGACTTTTATTTTCGGGATATTTTTATATTGCACGGATAAGTCAGGAAACAGACAGAAAAATACTATTTTACTCTATTTCTACTAAAGAACAGAAAATATAAAGAGGGTACAGAAGGTTGTGCTTCTAGTTTCATCCATCTCGTGCTCATCAAAAAGAATCCACTAACAAGGTTGATCAAGTCTTGTTAACAAACTCATTCCGATAATCATGGAACCGGAGAAATTTCGAATAACACTATGTTACCTCAACAGGGAAATGGACATCCCCAACAATAAGTATATCATATTTCTTTTTGACAGTAGGAAGAGGAAATTCAAAACCTCCAAATATAATCGATGGAATTTTTCCAATAGAGTTGATACTATAAACTTGAGGTTGTTTCCTCGGAAAGTGCACCGTATGCTCATTACCATTAACATGAAAAGTGACATTGCCTTTGTTGCAATCAATAACAGCCCCTGCAGTATTAAGGAAAGGTCTTCCAAGAATAATAGACATACTATCATCCTCGGGAATATCAAGAATAACAAAGTCCGTTAAAATAGTAATGTTTGCAACCACAACAGGTACATCCTCACAAATACCGACAGGTATAGCAGTTGATTTATCAGCCATTTGCAAAGATATTTCAGTAGGTGTCAACTTATTCAAGTCAAGTCTACGATATAAAGAGAGAGGCATAACACTAACACCGGCTCCAAGATCACATAAAGCAGTTTTAACATAATTTCTTTTAATGGAGCATGGTATAGTAGGTACTCCTGGATCTCCAAGTTTCTTTGGTATTCCACCCTTAAAAGTGTAATTAGCAAGCATGGTGGAAATTTCAGCCTCCGGTATCTTTCTTTTATTAGTAATGATATCCTTCATATGCTTAGCATAAGGATTTGTTTTGAGCACATCAGTCAATCGCATATGCAAAAAGATAGGTCTAATCATTTCAGCAAAGCGCTCAAAATCCTCATCATCCTTTTTCTTGTATGGTTTCGGAGGAAAAGGCATAGGTTTCTGAACCCATGGTTCTCTTTCTTTACCATGTTTCCTAGCAACGAAGTCTCTTTTATCATAACATTGATTCTTTGATTGCGGGTTATCAAGATCAACAGCAGGTTCAACTTCTACATCATTATCATTACTAGGTTGAGCATCATCATGAACATCATCATTAACATTTTCACTAGGTTCATGTTCATTACCAGATTGTGTTTTAGCATCAGACATAGAGATATCATTTGGATTATCAGGTGGTTCAGCAATAGGCTCACTAGAAGTTTGCACAGTTCTATCATTTTTCTTTTTCTTCCGTTTAGAAGAACTAGGTGCATCAATATTATTTCTTTGAGAATCTTGCTCCATTCTCTTAGGGTGGCCTTCAGGATACAAAGGTTCCTGAGTCATTCTACCAGTTCTAGTAGCCACTCTAACAACATAATCATTTTTCTTACTATTCATTTCATCAAGCATTTCTTTCTGAGCTTTAAGTACTTGTTCTACTTGAGTGGTAACCATAGAAGCATGTTTGCTAACAAGTTTAAGTTCACCTCTAATATTATCCATATAATCACTCAAGCATTTAATCATAAAGGTATTCTGCTTTAATTGTCTACCAAAATAAGCATTAAAGTCATCTTGCTTAAACATAAAGTCATCAAACTCATCCAAGCACTGACTAGCAATTTTAGTAGGAGGGACTTCAACTTTATCATATCTATAGAGAGAATTTACCTTTACTACCTGTGTCGGGATATCGGGAGGTTCTTCAGTAAATAAGTAATTGAGATCATATACTTCTTCAACAGGCGGTAAATTAAGACCATGTATTTCTTCAATAGGAGGTAAATTCTTAACATCTTCAGCTTTAATACCTTTTTCTTTCATAGATTTCTTTGCCTTTTGCATATCTTCGGGACTGAGAAATAGAACACCTCTCTTCTTCGGAGTTGGTTTAGGAATAGGCTCAGTAATTGGCTCAGGAGCTGGCTCAGGAGGTGCCCAATTATTTTCATTTGCCAACATATTATTCAATAAAATTTCAGCGTCATCCGGTGTTCTTTCCCTGAAAAGAGAACCAGCACAACTATCCAGGTAATCTCTGGAAGCATCAGTTAGTCCATTATAAAAGATATCAAATATTTTAGGTTTCTTAACAGGATGATCAGGCAAAGCATTAAGTAACTTGAGAAGCCTCCCCCAAGCTTGTGGGAGACTCTCTTCTTCAATTTGCACAAAATTGTATATTTCTCTCAAAGCAGCTTGTTTCTTATGAGCAGGGAAATATTTAGCAGAGAAGTAATAAATCATATCCTGGGGATTTTGCACACAGGCAGGATCAAGAGAATTAAACCATTTCTTAGCATCACCCTTTAATGAGAACGGAAATATTTTGAGTATATAAAAGTGGCATGATCTCAGATTATTAGTAAACAGGGCAGCTATTTCATCTAACTTACGAAGATGTGCCACAACAGTTTTAGATTCATAGCCATAAAAAGGATCAGATTCAACCAAAGTAATTATATCTGGATCAACAGTAATATCATAATAATCCTGATCAGGAACACAGATAGGTGAAGTAGCAAAAGCAGGGTCGGGTCTCATCCTACCTCTAAAAGATTCCTTACTCCACTTAATCAGTAACCTCTTACGTTCAGGTTTATCCGGACAAGCAAGAATAGCTTCATAAGATTCATTATTAAAAAGATAACCCTCAGGAATAACAGGCATAGGTTCATCATCACTAACATCATCGTTTTCAGGCTCACTAATTTCTCTTTCTCTAGACTTAGAAATTTGCTCATCTAGAAATTCACCAAGTGGCACAGTAGTATCAAGCATAGAAGTAGTTTCATCATAAGTATCATGCATAGCAGAAGTGGCATCATCAATAACATGCGACATATCAGAATTCATAGCAGTAGTAGGTTTAGGTGTCGCTAGCTTACTCATAACAGAAGGTGAATCAAGTGCAGAGCTAGATGGCAGTTCCTTACCTCCCCTCGTAGTTGAGGGATAAATTTTTGTCTTAGCGTCTTTCAAGTTCTTCATAGTGTCCAGCAGATATAAATCCCAAGTGACTCAAAGAATAGAGCTATGTTCCCCGGCAACGGCGCCAGAAAAAGGTTTGATAACCCACAAGTATAGGGGATCGCAACAGTTTTCGAGGGTAGAGTATTCAACCCAAATTTGTTGATTCGACACAAGGGGAGCCAAAGAATATTCTCAAGTATTAGCAGCTGAGTTGTCAATTCAACCACACCTGGAAACTTAGTATCTGCAGCAAAGTGTTTAGTAGCAAAGTAATATGATAGTAGTGGTAACGGTAACAAAGTAAAGACAGCAAAAGTAATGTTTTTGGTATTTTTGTAGTGATTGTAACAGTAGCAACGGAATAGTAAATAAGCGTAAACCAGTATATGGAAAACTCGTAGGCACCGGATCAATGGTGGAGAATTATGTCGGATGTGGTTCATCATGTAACAGTCATAACATAGGGTGACACAGAACTAGCTCCAATTCATCAATGTAATGTAGGCATGTATTCCGTAAATAGTCATACGTGCTTATGGAAAAGAACTTGCATGACATCTTTTGTCCTACCCTCCCGTGGCAGCGGGGTCCTATTGGAAACTAAGGGATATTAAGGCCTCCTTTTAATAGAGAAACGGAACAACGCATTAACACATAGTGAATACATGAACTCCTCAAACTATGGTCATCACCGGGAGTGGTCCCGATTATTGTCACTTCGGGGTTGCCGGATCATAACACATAGTAGGTGACTATAGACTTGCAAGATAGGATCTAGAACTCACATATATTCATGAAAACATAATAGGTTCAGATCTGAAATCATGGCACTCGGGCCCTAGTGACAAGCATTAAGCATAGCAAAGTCATAGCAACATCAATCTCAGAACATAGTGGATACTAGGGATCAAACCCTAACAAAACTAACTCGATTACATGATAAATCTCATCCAACCCATCACCGTCCAGCAAGCCTACGATGCAATTACTCACGCACGGCGGTGAGCATCATGAAATTGGTGATGGAGGATGGTTGATGATGACGACGGCGACGAATCCCCCTCTCCGGAGCCCCGAACGGACTCCAGATCAGCCCTCCCGAGAGAGATCTTGGCGGCGGCTCCGTATCGTAAAACGCGATGAAACTTTCTCTCTGATTTTTTTCTCCTCGAAAGCCAATATATGGAGTTGGAGTTGGCGTCGGAGGGCCACCAGGGGGCCCACAAGGTTGGGGGGCGCGCCCCCCACCCTCGTGGACAGGGTGTGGGCCCCCTGGTCTTCATCTTTGGCGAGGATTTTTTATTATTTATTCTAAGATATTCCGTGGAGTTTCAGGTCATTCCGAGAACTTTTGTTTTCTGCACATAAAACAACACCATGGCAATTCTGCTGAAAACAGCGTCAGTCCGGGTTAGTTCCATTCAAATCATACAAGTTAGAGTCCAAAACAAGGGCAAAAGTGTTTGGAAAAGTAGATACGACGGATATGTATCACCCTCCGTGACGGAGGAGACCATCCACCTGCGTCCCGCTCTGGACATGGTTGGAGAAGGTCGAGGTGGGAAATGCGGACTTTGGCGCTGGAGCTCGAGTGTGCGAAAGTGGATGAGCAAAGGAGGAAGAAGGCATGGATGAAAAGGTGAATCCTTATCCCTTTATATGGGCGGCCGAAACTATGCGCCCCCACTAGCCTGGTAAAACTCGCTTATCCCCCAAGCGCCGGAATCGATGGCGCGGTTGGGTTACCCACGCCCGTATTGATGAGAATGTCATGATAAGGGGACAAGATCTCTGCTTTGACAAGACGTGTCAAAAAACTGCCTCGCGTTATGTGCGGTGCTAGTTAAAGGAAACGGTTCGAATAATCACCGGGCCATGGCATAAGGTCGTGTTGCCAAAACAAGTCAGCAAATTAGATTTGTGAAAATATTATTCTCTCTACGGTGATATGTGGAACTTATTTTGCAAGGTCGGACACTATCGTTGTATTCAAATTCTTCCGTGATGTATTCGGAGGAGGAACCCGCCTTGCAATGCCGAAGACAATACTGCGCGCCGGACTCATCGTCATTGAAGCCTGGTTTAGGGGCTACTGAGGGAGTCCTGTATTAGGGGGTCTCCGGACAGCCGGACTATATTCTTTGGCCGTACTGTTAGACTATGAAGATACAAGATTGAAGACTTCGTCTCGTGTCCAGATGGGACTCTACTTGGCGTGGAAGGCAAGCTAGGCAATACGGATATGCATATCTCCTCCTTTGTACCCGACCTTGTGTAATGCTAGCCCTCTCCGGTGTCTATATAAACCGGAGGGTTTTAGTCCGTAGGACAACAGACAATCATACCATAGGCTAGCTTCTAGGGTTTGGCCTCTCTGATCTCATGGTAGATCTACTCTTGTACTACCCATATCATCAATATTAATCAAGCAGGACGTAGGGTTTTACCTCCATCAAGAGGGCCCGAACCTGGGTAAAACTTCGTGTCCCCTGCCTCCTGTTACCATCCGCCTAGACGCACAGTTCGGGACCCCCTACCCGAGATCCGCCGGTTTTGACACCGACATTGGGGTTGCAATGCTTATGTGAAAAATCTTCAGCCTGATAAGCTAGAACCCAAATCGGAGAAGTGCGTAGGATACCCAAAAGAAATTGTTGGGTACACCTTCTATCACAAATCCGAAGGCAAGTTCTTTGTTGCTAAGAATGGATTCTTTCTAGAGAAGGAGTTTCTCTCGAAAGAAGTGAGTGGGAGGAAAGTAGAACTTGATGATTTAATTGTACCTTCTCTCAAATTGGAAAGTAGCTCATCATAGGAAACTGTTCCCGTGATGCCTACACCAACTAGAGAGGAAGCTAATGATAAATGATCATGAAACTTTAGATCAAGTTACTACCGAACCTCGTAGGTCAACCATAGCATGTTCCGCACTAGAGTGGTACGGTAATCCGGTTCTGGAAGTCATGTTACTAGACCATGACGAACCTACAAACTATGAGGAAGCGATTATGAGCCCAGATTCCGAAAAATGGCTTGAGGCCATGAAATCTGAGATAGGATCCATGTATGAGAACAAAGTGTGGACTTTGGTGGACTTGCCCGATGATTGGAAAACCATTGATAATAAATGGATCTTGAAGAGGAAGACGGACCTTGATGGTAGTGTTACTGTCTACAAAGCTCGACTTGTCGCAAAAGGTTTTTGAGAAGTTCAAGGTGTTGACTACGATGAGAGTTTCTCACTCATAGCAATGCTTAAGTCTGTCTGAATCATGTTGGCAATTGTCATATTTTATGAAATCCGGCTAATGGATGTCAAAATTGCATTTCTTAATGGATTTCTTAAACAAGAGTTGTATATGATGCAACTAGAAGGTTTTGTCGATCCTAAAGGTGCTAACAAAGTGTGCAAACTCCAGCGATCCATCTATGGACTGGTGCAAGCATCTTGGAGTTGGAATATACGCTTTGATAAGGTGATCAAAGTATATGGTTTTATACAGACTTATGGTGAAGCCTGTATTTACAAGAAAGTGAGTGGGAGCACTACAGCCTTTTTGATAAGTATATGTGAATGACATATTGTTGATCAGAATGATGCAGAATTTTCTGCAAAGCATAAAGGAGTGTTTGAAAGGAGTTTTTCAAAGAAAGACCTTGATGAAGCTGCTTACATATTGGGCATCCAGATCTATAGAGATAGATCAAGATGCCTGATAAGATTTTTTCAATGAGTACATACCTTGACAAGATTTTGAAGTAGTTCAAAATGGAACAGTCAAAGAAAAAGTTCTTGCCAGTATTGCAAGGTGTAAAGTTGAGTAAGACTCAAAACCCGATCACGGCATAAAATAGAAAGAGAATGAAAGTCATTCCCTATGCCTCAGCCATAGGTTCTATAAATGCTATGCTATGACCAGACCTATTGTGTACCTTGCCATGAGTTTGGCAAGGGGGTACGATAGTGATCCAGGAGTGGATCACTAGATAGCGGTCAAAGTTATCCTTAGTTACCTAAGAGAACTAAGGAAATATTTCTCGGTTATGAAGGTGATAAAGAGTTCGTCGTAAAGAGTTACATCGATGCAAGCTTTTACACCGATCCGGATGACTCTGAGTCTCAATCTGGATACATATTGAAAGTGGGAGCAATTAGCTAGAGTAGCTCCATGCAGAGCATTGTAGACATAGAAAATTTTCAAAATACATACAACTCTGAATGTGCCAAACTCATTGACTAAACTTCTCTCACAAGCAAAACATTATCACACCTTAGTATTGTTTGGGTGTTGCTACCTCTTGAGCATGCGTTGGTTTTCCCTTGAAGAGGAAAGAGTGATGCGGCAAAGTAGCGTAAGTATTCCCCTCAGTTTTTGAGAACCAAGGTATCAATCCAGTAGGAGACTACACGCAAGTCCCTCGTACCTGCACAAACAATCAAGAACCTTGCAACCAACACGATAAAGGGGTTGTCAATCCCTTCACGGCCACTTGCAAAAGTGAGATCTGATAAAGATAATAAGATAAATATTTTTGGTATTTTTGTTGTATAGATTGAAAAGTAAATATTGCAAAATAAACGGCGACAGAAATAGCTAGTTGACGGGAAAATAATATAATGGAGAATAGACCCCGGGGCCATAGGTTTCACTAGTGGCTTCTCTCAAAATAGCATAATCTACGATGGGTGAACAAATTACTGTCGAGCAATTGATAGAAAAGCGCATAGTTATGAGAATATCTAGGCATGATCATGTATATAGGCATCACGTCCGTGACAAGTAGACCGAAACGATTCTGCATCTACTACTATTACTCCACACATCGCCCGCTATCCAGCATGCATCTAGAGTATTAAGTTCATAAGAACAGAGTAACACATTAGGCAAGATGACATGATGTAGAGGGATAAACTCAAGCAATATGATATAAGACCCATCTTTTTATCCTCAATGGTAACAATACAATACGTGTTGTTTCCCTTTCTGTCACTGGGATCGAGCACCGCAAGATTGAACCCAACGCTAAGCACTTCTCCCATTGCAAGAAAGATCAATCTAGTAGGCCAAACCAAACTGATAATTCGAATAGACTTGCAAAGATATCAAATCATGCATATAAGAATTCAGAGAAGAATCAAATATTGTTCATAGATAAACTTGATCATAAACCCACAATTCATCGGATCTCGACAAACACACTTCAAAAACAATTACATCGAATAGATCTCCAAGAGAATCGAGGACAACTTTGTATTGAGATCCAAAGAGAGAGAAGAAGCCATGTAGCTAATAACTATGGACCCGAAGGTCTGTGGTAAACTACTCAAACATCATCAGAGAGGCTATGGTGTTGATGTCGAAGCCCTCCGTGATCGATTCCCCCTCCGGCGGAGCGCCGAAAAGGCCCCAAGATGGGATCTCACGGGTACAGAAGGTTGCGGCGGTGGAAATAGGGTTTCGTGGTGCTCCTGGATGTTTTCAGGGTATATGCGTATATATAGGCGAAAGAAATAGGTCAGTGGAGCTACGAGGGGCCCACGATAGTGGGGGGCGCGCCTGGCCCCCCCTGGGCGCGCCCTCCTGCCTCGTGGCTTCCTCGTTGCTTTCTTGACATCCACTCCAAGTCTCGTGGATCACGTTTGTTCCAAAAACGATCCTCGCGAAGGTTTTATTCCATTTGGATTCCATTTGATATTCCTTTTCTGCGAAACACTGAAATAGGCAAAAAACAGCAATTTGCATTGGGCCTTCGGTTAATAGGTTAGTCCCAAAAATAATATAAAAGTGCATAATAAATCCCATTAAACATCCAAAACAGATAATATAATAGAATGGAACAAACAAAAATTATAGATACGTTGGAGACGTGTCAAGCATCCCCAAACTTAATTCCTGCTCGTCCTCGAGTACGTAAATGATAAAAACATAATTTTTGATGTGGAATGCTACCTAACATAATTTTCAAAGTAATTGTATTTATTGTGGCATGAATGTTCAGATCCGAAAGATTCAAGATAAAAGTTTAGTATTTACATAAAAATAATAATACTTCAAGCATACTAACTAAGCAATTATGTCTTCTCAAAATAACATGGCCAAAGAAACCTTATCCCTACAAAATCATATAGTTTGGGTATGCTTCATTTTTATCACACAAAAATGCTCTCATCATGCACAACCCCGACGACAAGCCAAGCAATTGTTTCATACTTTAGTAATCTCAATCTTTTTTCAACTTTCACGCAATACATGAGCGTGAGCCATGGAGATAGCACTATGGGTGGAATAGAATATAATGATGGGGGTTGTGTGGAGAAGACAAAAAAGGAGAAAGTCTCACATTGACGCGGCTAATCAACGGGCTAGGGAGATGCCCATCAATTGATGTCAATGCAAGGAGTAGGGATTGCCATGCAACGGATGCACTAGAGCTATAAATGTATGAAAGCTCAACAAAAGAAACTAAGTGGGTGTGCATCCAACTTGCTTGCTCACGAAGACCTAGGGCATTTGAGGAAGCCCATTAAATATACAAGCCAAGTTCTATAATGAAAAATTCCCACTAGTATATGAAAGTGACAAAATAAGAGACTCTCTATCATAAAGATCATGGTGCTACTTTGAAGCACAAGTGTGGAAAAAAAGGATAGTAGCACTGTCCCTTTTATTTATTTTCTCCTTTTTTCAGTTTTTTGGGACAATGCTCTATTAATGATGATCATCACACGTCTATTCATTTACAACTCAATGATTACAACTCGATACTAGAACAAAATATGACTCTATATGAGTGCCCCCGGCAGTGTATCGGGATGTGCAATGAATCAAGAGTGACATGTATGATAAATTATGCATGGTGGCTTTGCCACAAATACGATGTCAACTACATGATCATGCAAGGCAATATGACAATGATGAAGCGTGTCATAATAAATGAAATGGTGGAAAGTTGCATGGCAATATATCTCGGAATGGCTATGGAAATGTCATAATAAGTAGGTATGGTGGCTATTTTGAGGAAGATATAAGGAGGTTTATGTGTGATAGAGCATATCATATCACGGGGGTTGGATACACCGGCGAAGTTTGCACCAACTCTCAAGGTGAGAAAGGGCAATGCACGGTACCGAAGAGACTAGCAATAATGGAAAGGTGAGAGTGCGTATAGTCCATGGACTCAACATTAGTCATAAAGAACTCGCATACTTATTTCAAAAATCTACAAGTCATCAAAAACCAAGCATTACGCGCATGCTCCTAGGGGGATAGATTGGTAGGAAAAGACCATCGCTCGTCCCCGACAACCACTCATAAGGATGACAATCAAAGAACACCTCATGTTTGAAATTTGTCACACAACGGTCACCATACGTGCATGCTACGGGACTTGCAAACTTAAACACAAGTATTTCTCAAATTCACAACCACTCAACTAGCACGACTCTAATATTACCATCTTCATATCTCAAAACAATCATCAAGTATCAAACTTCTCATAGTATTCAATGCACTTTTATGAAGGTTTTTATTATACCCACCTTGGATGCCAATCATATTAGGACTGATTTTATAGCCAAAGCAAATTACCATGCTGTTCTGAAAGACTCTCAAAATGATATAAGTGAAGCATGAGAGATCAATAATTTCTATAAAATAAAACCACCACCGTGCTCTAAAAGATATAAGTGAAGCGCTAGAGCAAAATTATTTAGCTCAAAAGATATAAGTGAAGCACAAAGAGTATTCTAATAAATTTCGATTCATGTGTGTCTCTCCAAAAGGTGTGTACATCAAGGATGATTGTGGTAAACTAATAAGAAAAGACTCAAATCATACAAGACACTCCAAGCAAAACACATATCATGTGATGAATAAAAATATAGCCTCAAGTAAAGTTACCGATGGACGAAGACGAAAGAGCAAGCTTAGGCTTTTGGTTGTCCTTGAATTTTACCTTGGGGTGCCATGGGCATCCCCAAGCTTAGGCTCTTGCCACTCCTTATTTCAAAATCCATCAAATCTTTACCCAAAACTTGAAAACTCAAACGGAAAATCTCATGAGCTCCGTTAGTATAAGAAAACAAATCACCACTTTAAGGTACCATAATGAACTCATTCTTTCTTTATATTGGTGTTAACCCTACTGTATTCCAACTTCTCTATGGTTCATACCCCCCGATACTAGCCATAGATTCGTCAAAATAAGCAAACAACACACGAAAAACAGAATCTGTCAAAAACAGAACAGTCTGTAGCAATCTGTAGGTTTGAATACTTCTATAACTCCACAAATTCTACCAAATTAGGAAGATCTGGATTATTTGTATATTAATCTACTGCAGCTGGAATTGGTATTTTATCGCTCTCTGGTAAAAAATGAAAATTATTCTCGTGAGCGCATACTTTGTTTTTTTCCAGCAAGATCAAATAACAATCATCCAAGAAGATCCTAAAGGCTTTACTTGGCACAAACACTAATTAAAACATAAAACACAATCATAACAGAGGATAGATTATTTATTTATTACTAAACAGGAAAAAAAATCAAGGAATAAAAATAAAATTGGGTTGCCTCCCAACAAGCGTTATTCTTTAAAGCCCCTAGCTAGGCGAAGAGATTTCAATGATGCTCACATGAAAGACAAGAATTGAAGCACAAAGAGAGCATCATAAAACATGTGACAAACACATATAAGTCTAACATACTTCCTATGCATAGGCATCTTATAGGCAAACAAATTATCAAGGCAAGCAAAAACTAGCATATGCAAGGAAGCGGAAAGAAACAATAGCAATCTCAACATAACGAGAGGTAATTTAGTAACATGAAAATTTCTACAACCATATTTTCCTCTCTCATAATAATTACATGTAGGATCATAAGAAAATTCAACAATATAGGTATCCCAAAACATATTCTTAACAAGATCCACATGTATGCAAAGTTGACACTCTTCCAAAATAGTGGGATTAACATTAACTAAAGTCATGACCTCTCCAAACCCACTTTTATCAAAAACATCATAAGATCGAACATTCTCCAAATATGTGGGATCTCAAGTTGACACTCTTCCAAACCCACTTTCAATATTATTGCAAACATTATCAATCTCATATTCATCATGGGGCTTAAATAAATTTTCAAGATCATAAGAAGAATCACCACAATCATGATCATTGCAACAAGTAGATGACATAGCAAAACTAGCATCCCCAAGCTTAGGGTTTTGCATATTATTAGCACAATTTACATCAATATAATTTATAATAAAATCATTGAAATCATGCTTTTTATTCAAAGATCTATCGTGAATCACTTCATAAAGTAATTCGTCACACTTTTCAGATTCACGAATTTCAAGCAAAACCTCATAAAGATAATCTAGTGCACTCAACTCACTAGCAATAGGTTCATCATAATTGGATCTCTTAAAGAGATTAACAAGTGGATGAGGATCCATAAACTTTTAGCAACCGAAGATGCAAGCAAAAATAAGGTACATGGTAACATAAGATCAAACGGAAGAAGGGCGAAAGAAAAGGGCAAAAGTGAAGTGGGGGAGAGGAAAACGAGAGGCAAATGGCAAATAATGTAATGTGAGGGATAAGATTTTGTATGGGTACTTGGTATGTCTTGACTTGGCATAGATCTCCCCGGCAACGGTGCCAGAAATCCTTCTTGCTGCCTCTTGAGCATGTGTTGGTTTTCCCTTGAAGAGGAAAGGGTGATGCAGCAAAGTAGCATAAGTATTTCCCTCAGTTTTTGAGAACCAAGGTATCAATGAAGTAGGAGACTACACGCAAGTCCCTCGTAACTGCACAAACAATCAAGAACCTTGCAGCCAACGCAATAAAGGGGTTGTCAAAAGTGAGATCTGATAAAGATAATAAGATAAATATTTTTGGTATTTTTGTTGTATAGATTGAAAAGTAAAGGTTGCAAAATAAATGGTGACAGAAATAGCTAGTTGACGGGAAAAATAATATAATGGAGAATATACCCGGGGGCCATAGGTTTTACTAGTGGCTTCTATCAAGATAGCATAATCTACGGTGGGTGAACAAATTACTGTCGAGCAATTGATAGAAAAGCGCATAATTATGAGAATATTTAGGCATGATCATGTATATAGGCATCACGTCCATGACAAGTAGACCGAAACGATTCTGCATCTACTACTATTACTCCACACATCGACCGCTACCCAGCATGCATCTAGAGTATTAAGTTCATAAGAACCGGGTAACACATTAGGCAAGATGACATGATGTAGAGGGATAAACTCAAGCAATATGATATAAACCCCATATTTTTATCCTCGATGGCAACAATACAATACGTGTCATTTCCGTTTCTATCACTGGGACCGAGCACCGCAAGATTGAACCCAAAGCTAAGCACTTCTCCCATTGCAAGAAAGATCAATCTAGTAGGCCAAACCAAACTGATAATTCGAAGAGACTTGCAAACATATCAAATCATGCATATAAGAATTCAGAGAAGAATCAAATATTGTTCATAGATGAACTTGATCATAAACCCACAATTCATCGGATCTCGACAAACAAACCACAATTTATAGGAGAACTTTGTACTGAGACCCAAAGAGAGAGAAGAAGCCATGTAGCTAATAACTATGGACCCGAAGGTCTGTGGTAAACTACTCACACATCATCAGAGAGGCTATGGTGTTGTTGTAGAAGCCCTCCGTGATCGATTGCCCCTCTGGCGAAGCACCGAAAAAGGCCCCAAGATGGGATCTCACGGGTACAGAAGGTTGTGGCAGTGGAAATAGGGTTCCGTGGTGCTCCTGAATGTTCTCAGGGTATATGAATATATATATATAGGCAAAAGAAGTAGGTCGGTGGAGCTACGAGGGGCTCACAAGGGTGGGGGCGCGCCTGGCCCCCCTAGGCACCCTCCTGCCTCGTGGCTTCCTCGCTGCTTTCTTGACGTCCACTCCAAGTCTCCTGGATCACGTTTGTTCCAAAAACGATCCTTGCGAAGGTTTTATTCCGTTTGGATTCTGTTTGATATTCCTTTTCTGCGAAACACTGAAATAGGCAAAACAAAACAATTTGCACTGGGCCTTCGGTTAATAGGTTAGTCCCAAAAATAATATAAAATTGCATAATAAAGCCCATTAAACATCCAAAACAGATAATATAATAGCATGAAACAATCAAAAATTATAGATACGTTGGAGAATCTCTTCGTGGGCAGGGTGTGCCCCCCCTGGTGAATCTCTTCTGCTGAGTATTTTTTATATATTCTGAAAACGTCTTCCGTGAAGTTTCAGGACTTTTGGAGCTGTGCAGAATAGGTCTCTAATATTTGCTCCTTTTCCAGCCCAGCATCCCAGCTGCCGGTATTCTCCCTCTTCATGTAAACCTTGTAAAATAAGAGAGAATAGGCATAAGTATTGTGACATAATGTGTAATAACAGCCCATAATGCAATATATATCGATATAAAAGCATGATGCAAAATGGACGTATCACATGGCGATGTGAACTAATCACATAAAGACATGAACTATTGGTGTTAAATCACATGATGATGTGAACTAGATCATTGACTCTAGTGCAAGTGGGAGACTGGAGGAAATATGCCCTAGAGGCAATAATAAAGTTGTTATTTATATTTCCTTATATCATGATAAATGTTTATTATTCATGCTAGAATTGTATTAACCAGAAACTTGATACATGTGTGGATACATAGACAAAACACAGTGTCCCTAGTAAGCCTCTACTAGACTAGCTCGTTAATCAAAGATGGTTAAGTTTCCTAACCATAGACACGTGTTGTCATTTGATGAACGGGATCACATCATTAGGAGAATGATGTTATGGACAAGACCCATCCATTAGCTTAGCATAATGATCGTTAAGTTTTATTGCTATTTCTTTCTTCATGACTTATACATATTCCTTTGACTATGAGATTATGCAACTCCCGGATACCGGAGGAATACCTTGTGTGCTATCAAACGTCACAACGTAACTGGGTGATTATAAAGATGCTCTATAGGTATCTCCGAAGGTGTTTGTTGGGTTGGCATGGATCGAGATTAGGATTTGTCACTCCGAGTATCGAAGAGGTATCTTTGGGCCCTCTCGGTAATGCACATCATGATAAGCCTTGCAAGCAATGTGACTAATGAGTTAGTTACGGGATGATGCATTACGGAACGAGTAAAGAGACTTGCCAGTAACGATATTGAACTAGGTATGAAGATACCGATGATCGAATCTCGGGCAAGTAACATACCGATGACAAAGGGACTTACGTATGTTGTCTTTGCGGTACGACCGATAAAGATGTTCATAGAATATGTAGGAACCAATATGAGCATCCAGGTTCTGCTATTGGTTATTGACCAGAGAGGTGTCTCGGTCATGTCTACATAGTTCTCGAACCCATAGGGTCCGCACGCTTAACGTTCGATGACGATTTTGTATTATATGAGTTATGTGATTTGGTGACCGAATGTTGTTCAGAGTCCCGGATGAGATCACGGATATGATGAGGAGTCTCAAAATGGTCGAGATGTAAAGATTCATATATAGCACGATAGTATTCGGACACCAGAAGTGTTTCGAGGGTACCGAGTACGTATCGGGTCACCGGAAGGGCTTCCGGGCACCCCACAGCAAAGATACGGGCCTTATTGGGCCAAGGGCGGGACAAACCAGCTCCAAGGGGCTGGTGCGCCCCCATATGGGCCGGCCTAAGTGGAGAAAGGAAAAGGGGAGGAGGAAAGGAAATAGAGGGAATAGGATTCCCCCTTCCTTTCCCCTCTCCCCTCTTTCCTTCCCCCTTTCGGAGATAAGGAAAGGGGGAGGCCGAATTGGAGGAGGCCCCAAGTAGGATTCCTCCTACTTGGGGCGCCCCATGGTTGTCCCCTCCCCCTCCCACCTATATATATGTGGGGAGGGGGCGCCTAGAACACACAACAAACATTGTTAGCCGTGTGCGGCGCCCCCTCCACAGTTTACGCCTCCGGTCATATTCACGTAGTGCTTAGGTGAAGCCCTGCGCGGATCACTTCACCATCACTCTCACCACGCCGTCATGCTGACGGAACTCTCCCTCAACACTTTGCTGGATCAAGAGTTCGAGGGACGTCATCAAGCTGAACATGTGCAGAACTCAGAGGTGTCGTACGTTCGGTGCTTGATCCGTCAGAACGAAAAGAAGTTCGACTAAATCAACCGCGTTGTCAAACGCTTCCGCTTTCGTTCTACGAGGGTACGTGGACACACTCTTCCCTTCTCGTTGCTATGCATCTCTGATACGTCTCCAATGTATCTATAATTTTTGATTGCTCCATGCTATTATATTATCTATTTTGGATGTTAATGGGCTTATTTTTACACTTTTATATTATTTTTGGGACTAACCTATTAACCAGAGGCCCAGCCCAAATTGCTGTTTTTTGCCTATTTTAGAGTTTTGTCGAAAAGGAATATCAAACGGAGTCCAAATGGAACGAAACCTTCGGGAGCGTTATTTTTGGAACAAACGTGATCCAGGAGACTTGGAGTGGACATGAAGCAATCAATGAGGCGGCCACGAGGCAGGGGGGCGCGCCCACCCCCGCGGGCACGCCCTCCACCCTCGTGGGGCCCTCGTTGCTCCACCGACGTACTTCTTCCTCATATATATATATATATATATATATATATATATATATCCATATACCCCCCAAACATCCAGGAGCACCACGAAACCCTATTTCCACCACCGCAACCTTCTGTACCTAAGAGATCCCATCTTGGGGCCTTTTCCGGAGCTCCGCCGGAGGGGGAATTGATCACGGAGGGCCTCTACATCAACTCCATGGCCCCTCCGATGATGTGTGAGTATTTTACCTCGGACATTCGGGTCCATAGCTAGTAGCTAGATAGCTTTTTCTCTCTCTTTGGATCTCAATACAAAGTTTTCCTCGATTCTCTTGGAGATCTATTCGATGTAACTCTTCTTTTTGCCGTGTGTTTGTCGAGATCCGATGAATTGTGGGTTTATGATCCAGATTATCTATGAACAATATTTGAATCTTCTCTGAATTCTTTTATGTATGATTGGTTTATCTTTGCAAGTCTCTTCAAATTATCAGTTTGGTTTGGCCTACTAGATTGATCTTTCTTGCAATGGGAGAAGTGCTTAGCTTTGGGTTCAATCTTGCGGTGCTCGATCCCAGTGACAGAAAGGGAAATGACACGTATTGTATTGTTGCCATCGAGGATAAAAATATGGGGTTTATATCATATTGCATGAGTTTATCCCTCTACATCATGTCATCTTGCTTAAGGCGTTACTCTGTTCTTATGAACTTAATACTCTAGATGCATGCTGGATAGCAGTCGATGTGTGGAGTAATAGTAGTAGATGCAGGCAGGAGTAGGTCTACTTGTCACAGACGTGATGCCTATATACATGATCATACCTAGATATTCTCATAATTATTCGCTTTTCTATCAAGTGCTCGACAGTAATTTGTTCACCCACTGTAATACTTATGCTATCTTGAGAGAAGCCACTAGTGAAACCTATGGCCCTCGGGTCTATTTTCCATCATACAAGTTTCCAATCTATTTCATTTCGCAATCTTTACTTTCAATCTATATCATAAAAATACCAAAAATACTTATCTTATTATTATCATCTC
Organism: Triticum urartu; assembly: GCF_003073215.2. Taxonomy (NCBI): domain Eukaryota; kingdom Viridiplantae; phylum Streptophyta; class Magnoliopsida; order Poales; family Poaceae; genus Triticum; species Triticum urartu. The sequence continues at coordinate 510,660,342 of NC_053026.1, read as the reverse complement.
TATCAGATCTCACTCTTGCAAGTGGCCGTGAAGGGATTGACAACCCCTTTATGGCGTTGGTTGCGAGGTTCTTATTTGTTTGTGTAGGTACGAGGTGACTCGCGCGTGGTCTCCTACTGGATTGATACCTTGGTTCTCAAAAACTGAGGGAAATACTTACGCTGCTTTACTGCACCACCCTTTCCTCTTCAAGGGAAAACCAACACAGTGCTCAAGAGGTAGCAAGAAGGATTTCTAGCGCCGTTGCCAGGGAGATCTACGCCAAGTCAAGACATACCAAGTACCCATCACAACTCTTATACCTCGCATTACATTATTTGACATTTGCCTCTCGTTTTCCTCTCCCCCACTTCACCTTTGCCGTTTTATTCACCCTTCTTCTATTTGTCTTTCCATTTGCTTTGATGTCCTACTTGGCTCGTTTGGTTGGAACAATTCTTTATTTAGTGCTAAATAGAGAACCTCAGATCTATGGATCCTCATCCGCTTGCTAATCTTTTTAAGAGATCCAATTATGATGAACCAATTGCTAGTAAGTTTTGTGAACTAGATTATCTTTATGAAATTTTTCTTGAAATTCATGAATCTGAAAATTGTGATGAAGTACTTTATGGAGTGATTCACGATGGATCTTTGAACAGAAAGCATGATTGCAATGATGATAGTGTAAATTCTATTAATGTCAATTGTGCTTATAATATGCAAAACCCTAAGCTTGGGGATGCTCATTTTGCTATGTATACTACTTGTTGCAATGATCATGATTCGGGTGATTCTTCTTATGATCTTGAAAATTTATTTAAGCCCCATGATGAATATGAGATTGATTATAATGTTTGCAATAATATTGAAAGTGGGTTTGGAAGAGTGTCAACTTTAGATCCCACTATTTCGGAAGAGTGTCAACTTTGCATGCATGTGGATCATGTTGAGAAAATTTTATGTGATAGCTATTTTGTTGAATTTGTTTATGATCCCACATGTAATTATTATGAGGGAGGAAAATATGGTTGTAGAAATTTTCATGTTACCAAATTACCTCTCGTTATGTTGAGATTGCTACTATTTCTTTCCGCTTCCTTGCATATGCTAGTTTTTGCTTGCCTTGATAATTTGTTTTCCTATAAGATGCCTATGCATAGGAAGTATGTTAGACTTAGATGTGTTTGTCACGTGTTTTATGATGCTCTCTTTGTGCTTCAATTCTTGTCTTTCATGTGAGCATCGTTGAAATTTTTTGCCTAGCTAAAAGGCTTTAAAGAAAAGCGCTTGTTGGGAGACAACCCAATGTTTTTCCTTGCTGTTATTCAATAAATAATTTATCTAGCCTCTGTTTTGGTTGTGTTTTTTGTGTTTAATTAGTGTTTGTGCCAAGTAGAACCGTTGGGAAGACTTGGGGAAAGTCTTTTTGATCCTGCTGTAAAAAACAGAAACTTTAGCGCTCACGAGAATTGCTGACATTTTTTATTGGGGAATGATATTTAGTTAATTCTTTTTGCAGATGATTAATAAATAAATTCCTCACGTCCAGCAATTTATTTTATAATTTTTGGGGTTCCAAAAGTTTGCGTTAGTTACATATTACTACTGACTGTTCTGTTTTTGACAGATTCTGTTTTTCGTGTGTTGTTTGCTTATTTTAATGAATCTATGTGTAGTAAAAGAGTTTATAAACCATAGAGAAGTTGGAATACAGTAGGTTTAACACCAATATAAATAAATAATGAGTTCATTACAGTACCTTGAAGTGGTGTTTTGTTTTCTTTCGCTAACAGAGCTCACGAGATTCTCTTGTTAAGTTTTGTGTTGTGAAGTTTCCAAGTTTTGGGTAAAGATTTGATGGATTATGGAACAAGGAGTGGCAAGAGCCTAAGCTTGGGGATGCCCATGGCACCCCAAGGTAAAATACAAGGACACCAAAAATCATAAGCTTGGGGATGCCCCGGAAGGCATCCCCTCTTTTGTCTTCGTTCATCGGTAACTTTACTTGGAGCTATATTTTTATTCGCCACATGATATGTGTTTTGCTTGGAGCGTTTTGTATGGTTTGAGTCTTTGCTTTTTAGTTTACAACAATCATCCTTTATGTACACACCTTTTGAGAGAGACACACATGAATTAGAATTTATTAGAATACTCTATGTGCTTCACTTATATCTTTTGAGCTATATAGTTTTTGCTCTAGTGTTTCACTTATATCTTTTAGAGCACGGCGGTGGTTCTATTTTATATAAATAATTTATCTCTCATGCTTAACTTATATTATTTTGATATTCCTTTAGAACAACATGGCAATTTGCTTTTAGGCATAATAAAAACTTTCATATAAGTGCATTGAATACTAAGAGAAGTTTGATACTTGATGATTGTTTTGAGATATGGAGATGGTGATATTAGAGTCATGCTAGTTGAGTAGTTGTGAATTTGAGAAATACTTGTATTGAAGTTTGTGATTCCCGTAGCATGCACGTATGGTGAACCGTTATGTGATGAAGTCAGAACATGATTTATTTATTGATTGCCTTCCTTATGAGTGGCGGTCGGGGACGAGCGATGGTCTTTTCCTACCAATCTATCCCCCTAGGAGCATGCGCGTAGTACTTTGTTTTGATAACTAATAGATTTTTGCAATAAGTATGTGAGTTCTTTATGACTAATATTGAGTCCATGGATTATACGCACCCTCATCCTTCCACAATTGCTAGCCTCTCTAGTACCGCGCAACTTTCGCTGGTACCATAAACCCACCATATACCTTCCTCAAAACAGCCACCATACCTACCTATTATGGCATTTCCATAGCCATTCCGAAATATATTGCCATGCAACTTTCCACCGCTCTGTTCGCTATGACACGCTTCATCATTATCATATTGCTTTGCATGATCATGTAGTTGACATCGTATTTGTGGCAAAGCCACCGTTCATAATTCTTTCATACATGTCACTCTTGATTCATTGCATATCCCGGTACACCGCCGGAGGCATTCACATAGAGTCATATTTTGTTCTAAGTATTGAGTTGTAAGTAAAAATAAGTGTGATGATCATCATTATTAGAGCATTGTCCCAGTGAGGAAAGGATGATGGAGACTATGATTCCCCCACAAGTCGGGATGAGACTCCGGACGAAAAAAAGAAAAAAAGGCCAAAAAAAGAAGAAGGCCCAAATAAAAAAAGAGAGAATAAGAGAGAAGGGACAATGTTGCTATACTTTTTCCACACTTGTGCTTCAAAGTAGCACCATGATCTTCATGATAGAGAGTCTCCTATGTTGTCACTTTCATAAACTAGTGGGAATTTTACATTATAGAACTTGGCTTGTATATTCCAATGATGGGCTTCGTCAAATTGCCCTAGGTCTTCGTGAGAAAGCAAGTTGGATGCACACCCACTTAGTTTCTTTTGTTGAGCTTTCATACACTTATAGCTCTAGTGCATCTGTTGTATGGCAATCCCTACTCACTCACATTGATATCTATTAACGGGCGTCTCCATAGCCCGTTGATACGCCTAGTTGATGTGAGACTATCTTCTCCTTTTTTTGTCTTCTCCACAACCACCATTCTATTCCACCATAGTGCTATATCCATGGCTCACGCTCATATATTGCGTGAAGATTGAAAAAGTTTGAGAACATCAAAAGTATGAAATAATTGCTTGGCTTGTCATCGGGGTTGTGCATGATTTAATATTTTGTGTTATGAAGATAGAGCATAGCCAGACTATATGATTTTGTAGGGATAACTTTCTTTGGCCATGTTATTTTGAGAAGACATGATTGCTTAGTTAGTATGCTTGAAGTATTATTATTTCTATGTCAATATTAAACTTTTATCTTGAATCTTTCGGATCTGAAAATTCATGCCACAATAAAGAAAAATTACATTGAGAAATATGTTAGGAAGCATTCCACATCAAAAATTCTGTTATTATCATTTACCTACTCGAGGACGAGCAGGAATTAAGCTTGGGGATGCTTGATACGTCTCCAACGTATCTATAATTTTTGATTGCTCCATGCTATTATATTATCTATTTTGGAAGTTAATGGGCTTATTTTTACACTTCTATATTATTTTTGGGACTAACCTATTAACCGGAGGCCCAACCCAAATTACTGTTTTTTTGCCTATTTTAGAGTTTCGCCGAAAAGGAATATCAAACGGAGTCCAAACAGAATGAAACCTTCGGGGGCATTATTTTTGGAACAAACGTGATCTAGGAGACTTGGAGTGGACGTAAGCAATCAACGAGGCGGCCATGAGGCAGGGGGCGCGCCCACCCCCTGGGCGCGCCCTCCACCCTCGTGGGCCCCTCGTTACTCCATCGACGTACTTCTTCCTCCTATATATATCCATATACCCCAAACATCCAGGAGCACCACAAAATTCTATTTCCACCGCCGTAACCTTTTGTACCCAAGAGATCCCATCTTGGGGCCTTTTCCGGAGCTCCGCCGGAGGGGGCATTGATCACGGAGGGCCTCTACATCAACTCCATGGCTCCTCCGATGATGTGTAAGTAGTTTACCTCAGACCTTTGGGTCCATAGCTAGTAGCTAGATGGCTTTTTCTCTCTCTTTGGATCTCAATGCAAAGTTCTCCTCGATTCTCTTGGAGATCTATTCGATGTAACTCTTCTTTTTGCGGTGTGTTTGTTGAGATCCGATGAATGGTGGGTTTATGATCCAAATTATCTATGAACAATATTTGAATCTTCTCTGAATTCTTTTATGTATGATTTGTTTATCTTTGCAAGTCTCTTCGAATTATCAGTTTGGTTTGGCCTACTAGATTGATCTTTCTTGCAATGGGAGAAGTGCTTAGCTTTGGGTTCAATCTTGCCGTGCTCGATCCCAGTGACAGAAAGGGAAACGACACGTATTGTATTGTTGCCATCGAGGATAAAAAGATGGGGTTTATATCATATTGCATGAGTTTATCCCTCTACATCATGTCATCTTGCTTAAGGCGTTACTCTGTTCTTGTGAACTTAATACTCTAGATGCATGCTGGATAGCGGTCGATGTGTGGAGTATTAGTAGTATATGCAGGCAGGAGTCGGTCTACTTGTCACGGACGTGATTCTTATATACATGATCATACCTAGATATTCTCAAAATTATTCGCTTTTCTATCAATTGCTCGACAGTAATTTGTTGACCCACCGTAATACTTATGTTATCGTGAGAGAAGCCACTGGTGAAACCTATGGCCCCCGGGTCTATTTTCCATCATACAAGTTTCCAATCTATTTTATTTTGAAATCTTTACTTACAATCTATATCATAAAAATACCAAAAATACTTATCTTATTATTATCATCATCTCTATCAGATCTCACTCTTGCAAGTGGCCGTGAAGGGATTGACAACCCCTTTATCGCGTTGGTTGCGAGGTTCTTATTTGTTTCTGTAGGTACGAGGTGACTCGCGCGTGGTCTCCTACTGGATTGATACCTTGGTTCTCAAAAACTGAGGGAAATACTTACGTTGCTTTACTACACCACCCTTTTCTCTTCAAGGGAAAACCAACACAGTGCTCAAGAGGTAGCAGTCTCCTAGATAGATCTTGCGTGATCGTACGAATTTTTTTGAAATTGCATGCTACGTTCCCCAACATGGACATGTAAGGTTCATCTAGACCACTTCATCTCACAATACTGCCGAATCGAAATAAGACGTTGGTGATAAGCAGTATGAACATCATCGCCCACAACTCCTTTGTGTTGTACTCGTGCATATCATCTATGAGAGACCTGGCTCATGATGCCACTGTTGGGGAACATTGCATGGAAAACAAAAAAATTCTACGCACATGCAAGATCTATCTATGGAGATGCATAGCTACGAGAGGGCGGGGGAGAGCATATACATACCCTTGTAGATTGCTAAGCGGAAGCGTTTATGAACGCGGTTGATGTAATCGTACACTTCGCGATCCGATCATGATCCAACTGATCTAGTGCTGAACGGACCACACCTCCGAGTTTAGCACACGTGTGGCTCGATGAAGTATCCTCCTTCTTCATCCAGAAATCGAGAGAGGAGAAGTAGATGGGATCACAACCAACACGACGGTGTGGTGGTGATGGTGGTGGTGGAGCACCGACAGCGCTTCGCTAAGCGTCGCCGGGATGAGGCGGTGGAACTACGGAGTAACGGGAGAGAGAGGGGCGCCAAGGGCTTGGCGTCTCCTCTTGGGGCGCCCCCTCCCCTCTATACATAGGTGGAAGGGCATGGGAAACAGCCCCTCCAAACTCTAGGGCGCAGCTAAGGGGGAGAGGACTTGGACTCCAAATCCAATCCTATTCCTACTAGGACTCCTTCCTTTTTTGCCTTCCCTAGCCACATGGGCTTTTGAGGACTTGGTGCACCTGGCACAATAAGGCCAAGGCGCCTCCCCGCAGCCCATGCTAGCCGTCGGGTCATGGTGGACCCACTTGTGGACTTCTGGACCCCTCTGGAATCCCCCAAAACCTTCTGGAAGCTTCCCGGTAAAAATACAGAAAAAACTGCACCTTTTTCGGAACCCAAAATATGACTTCCCATATATAAATCTTTACCTCTCGACCATTCCGATTCTCCTCGTGACATCCGGGATCTCATCCGGGACTCTGAACAACATTTGGTTACAACTCATCAAATATCCCCATACTACTCTAGCATCAACGAACGTTAAGCGTGCGACCCTGCGGGTTCGGGAATTATGTAGTCATGACCAAGACACCTCTTTGGTTAATAACCAATAGCGGGACCTGGATGCCCATATTGATTCCTTCATATTCCATGATGATCTTTTATCGCTTGAACCTTTATGACAACATATGTAATTCCCTTTGTCTGTCGGTATGTTACCTGCCCGAGATTCGATCGTCGGTATCTCTATACCTAGTTCAATCTCGTTACTGGCTAGTCTCTTTACTCGTTCCATAATACATCATCTTGTAACTAACTCCTTAGTCACTTTGCTTGCAAGTTTGTTGTGATGCTGTATTACCGAGACGGCCTAGAGATACCTCTTCGTTACATGGAGTGGCAAATCCCAATCTCGATTCACGCCAACTCAACAGACACCTTCGGAGATACCTGTAGAGCATCTTTATGATCACCCAGTTACGTTGTGACGTTTGATAGCACACAAGGTATTCCTCCGGTATCCGGGAGTTTCATGATCTCCTGGTTAAAGAAACATGTATTTGACATTAAGAAAGCAGTAGCAATAAACTAAACGATCATATGCTATGCTAACGGTTGGGTCTTGTCCATCACATCATTCTCCTAATGATGTGATCCCGTTATCAAATGACAACTCATGTCTATGGTTAGGAAACCTTAACCATCTTTGATCAACGAGCTAGTCTAGTAGAGGCTCACTAGGTACACGGTATTTTTTTATGTATCCACACATGTATTTATGTTTCTGGACAATACAATTCTAGCATGAATAATAAACCTTTATCATGATTTAGGAAATATAATAATAATCATTTTATTATTGCCTCTAGGGCATATTTCCATCATTTTTGACTTTAAGTTTTGATTGATCTAGGAGTTTTGAATTATTGTAATTTCCTTTGTAGTGGTTTATGCAAAACAACTCTAGAAAATGTCCATTGAACCATACCATTTGGAACGTCTCCTCCATATAGCACAATCAAATACCATTTTCAAATCATATGTATTTGAAATGTAGGATAGTAACTATAATCCAACCGTTTTTTGTACTCCTCGCTTATGTTGTGGACTAACAAAATTCCATACTATGTGGTACACATTGTTCTCTTCTCAAAGTAAAATATGATATATAGAATCAATAAAACATCGGATATAATCTGTAACGGGGTAACTGAATCCACCAACATAGCGACCCTAATCGAAGGAGTACAACCAAACTCTTACGCCTCAAAAGAGTGCCGAAGTTGTAGTCATACTCAGTTTTGCACCATCATAGCTCTCACTATCATGGGACAACAACAATATATTCACGCGTTAAAATACATATAAAGATTTTCAAATGACCAAATTTCACTGAATCGACATAGAGTAGAACATCATAAGATAAGGCAGATATTGTCAATCTTGCTAATATTGGTGGGGCACCACCCAATCTAGGCATCGATCGTGCTAGAATCACTTGAGCAGGTCGACAATGTTACCTGCAAAGGCTTGAAAAATGTATTTCCAAAAAAATGATGTTGTCACCGATAGTGGTTATGGAGCTATCCCGACAGGCAACACAAAAGAGCAAACTGTCATCCATGAAAAATGAAGGGACAAACACTTCCAATCACCTTGTTAATGCCGGGCTAAGCATCAATGAGACGAGATTGGAGCCAGATAAAGTTTATTCAAGATAAAAAGTCATCGCCGTTGTAGTATAACTACATGATAACAATAGAAAATAATCCCTTCCCCTCTACCCACGATGCCGGAGGAACAACCAAAAGAGGAGAAGGGGTGATTGATCCCAATGATGAAAGATATTTCATATATACTCCTGATGTATATTACAAGGCATGCTCGTAGTCTATGATATGAATTTTCCGCTAACACTTTCCAAGCTATTTCTACACTTAGGGCGTGTTTGGTTGCCCGCATGCAGCCCAACCAGGCCCGCGTGGGATGTGCGTGGCCTGTTTGGTTGGCTGGGCTGCATGTGGTTTGTGGCCCGCACGGAGCTTAAACAGCCCGCAGCCTGGCCCGGTGGAAACTGCCGAATTGGCAATTTCTCGCGAGCCTGGCTGGGCGCGACCACGCGTGCGAGGTAGTTGCACACCTTGGACAGCGCGGGAGACGGAGGGGATGTCTCATAACTCGCCCCCCACTCTCCTGTCACCGCCCAGACGCACTGTTCCCATCGCTCCCTCTCTCTCCCTCACCGCCCCTCCCTCTCCTCTCCTTCAATGGCTCCGCCACGCCCACTGCTACCTCTTGAGCACTGCGTTGGTTTTCCCTTGAAGAGGAATGGGTGATGCAGCAAAGTAGCATAAGTATTTCCCTCAGTTTTTTAGAACCAAGGTATCAATCCAGTAGGAGGCCACGCACGAGTCCCTCGCACCTACACAAATAAATAAATCCTCCCAACCAACGCGATAAGGGGTTGTCAATCCCTATACGGTCACTTACGAGAGTGAGATCTGATAGATATGATAAGATAATATTTTTGGTATTTTTTATGACAAAGATGCAAAGTAAAATAAAAGGCAATAAAAATAATTAAGTGTTGGAAGATTAATATGATGGAAAATAGACCTGGGGGCCATAGGTTTCACTAGTGGCTTCTCTCAAGAGCATAAGTATTCATGGTGGGTAAACAAACTACTGTTGAGCAATTGACAGAATTGAGCATAGTTATGAGAATATCTAGGTATGATCATGTATATAGGCATCACGTCCGAGACAAGTAGACCGACTCCTGCCTGCATCTACTACTATTACTCCACACATTGACCGCTATCCAGCATGCATCTAGAGTATTAAGTTCATAAGAACAGAGTAACGCTTTAAGCAAGATGACATGATGTAGAGGGATAAACTCATGCAATATGATATAAACCCCATCTTGTTATCCTCGATGGCAACAATACAATACGTGCCTTGCTGCCCCTACTGTCACTGGGAAAGGACACCGCAAGATTGAACCCAAAGCTAAGCACTTCTCCCATTGCAAGAAAGATCAATCTAGTAGGCCAAACCAAATTGATAATTCGAAGAGACTTGCAAAGATAACCAAACATACATAAAAGAATTCAGAGAAGATTCAAATATTGTTCATAGATAAACTTGATCATAAACCCACAATTCATCGGTCTCAACAAACACACCGCAAAAAGAAGATTACATCGAATAGATCTCCACGAGAGAGGGGGAGAACTTTGTATTGAGATCCAAAAAGAGAGAAGAAGCCATCTAGCTAATAACTATGGACCTGATGGTCTGAGGTAAACTACTCACACTTCATCGGAAGGGCTATGGTGTTGATGTAGAAGCCCTCCGTGATCGATGCCCCCTCCAGCGGAGCTCCAGAAAAGGCCCCAAGATGAGATCTTGTGGATACAGAAAGTTACGGCGGTGGAATTAGGGTTTTGGCTCCGTATATGGTAGTTTGGGGGTACGTAGATATATATAGGAGGAAGGAGTACGTCGGTGGAGCAATAGGGGCCCACGAGGGTGGAGGGCGCGCCCAGGGGGTAGGCACACCCCCTACCTCGTGGCCTCCTGGTTGGTGTCTTGACGTAGGGTCCAAGTCCTCTGGATCACGTTCGTTCCGAAAATCACGTTCCCGAAGGTTTCATTCCGTTTGGACTCCATTTGATATTCTTTTTCTGTGAAACGCTGAAATAGGCAAAAAAACAGCAATTCTGGGTTGGGCCTCCGGTTAATAGTTTAGTCCCAAAAATAATATAAAAGTGTATAATAAAGCCCAATAATGTCCAAAACAGAATATAATATAGCATGGAATAATCCAAAATTATAGATACGTTGGAGACGTATCAAGCATCCCCAAGCTTAATTCCTGCTCGTCCTTGAGTAGGTAAATGATAAAAACAGAATTTTTGATGTGGAATGCTACTTGGCATAATTTCAATGTAATTCTTCTTAATTGTGGTATGAATATTCAGATCCGAAAGATTCAAGATAAAAGTTCAATATTGACATAAAAATAATAATACTTGAAGCATACTAACTAAGCAATTATGTCCTCTCAAAATAACATGGCCAAAGAAAGTTCATCCCTACAAAATCATATAGTTTAGTCATGCTCCATTTTCGTCACACAAGAATGCTCTCATCATGCACAACCCCGATGACAAGCCAGGCAATTGTTTCATACTTTAGTAATCTCAAACTTTTTCAACCTTCACGCAATACATGAGCGTGAGCCATGGGTATAGCACTATGGGTGGAATAGAATATAATGATGGGGGTTATGTGGAGAAGACAAAAAAGGGAGAAAGTCTCACATCAACGAGGCTAATCAATGAGCTATAGAGATGCCCATAAATTGATGTTAATGCAAGGAGTAGGGATTTCCATGCAACGGATGCACTAGAGCTATAAATATATGAAAGCTCAACAAAAGAAACTAAGTGGGTGTGCATCCAACTTGCTTGCACACGAAGACCTAGGGCAATTTGAGGAAGCCCATCATTGGAATATACAAGCCAAGTTCTATAATGAAAAGTTCCCACTAGTATATGAAAGTGACAAAACAAAAGACTCTCTATCATGAAGATTATGGTACTACTTTGAAGCACAAGTGTGGTAAAAAGGATAGTAACATTGTCCCTTCTCTCTTTTTCTCTCATTTTTTTGGGCCTTCTCCTTTTTTATGGCCTTTCTCCTTTTTTTATTTTTTTCCTCACTTGGGACAATGCTCTAGAAAATGATGATCATCTCACTTCTATTTATTTACAACTCAATGATTACAACTCGATACTAGAACAAAGTATGACTCTATATGAATGCCTCCGGCGGTGTACCTTGATATGCAATGAACCAAGAGTGGCATGTATGAAAGGATTATGAATGGTGGCTTTGCCAAAAATACTATGTCAACTACATGATCATGCAAAGCAATATGACAATGATGAACGTGCCATGATAAACGGAACGATGGAAAGTTGCATGGCAATATATCTCGGAATGGCTATGGGAATGCCATAATAGGTAGGTATGGTGGATATTTTGAGGAAGATATAAGGAGGTTTATGTGTGAAAGAGTGTATCATATCACGGGGTTTGGATGCACCGGCGAAGTTTGCACCAACTCTCAATGTGAGAAAGGGCAATGCACGGTACCGAAGAGGCTAGCAATGATGGAAAGGTGAGAGTGTGTATAATCCATGGACTCAACATTAGTCATAAAGAACTCACATACTTATTGCAAAAATATACAAGTCATCAAAAACCAAGCACTACGCGCATGCTCCTAGGGGGGGTAGATTGGTAGGAAAAGACCATCGCTCGTCCCCGACCGCCACTCATAAGGAGGACAATCAAAGAACACCTCATGTTTCAAATTTGTTACATAACATTTACCATACGTGCATGCTACGGGACTTGCAAACTTCAACACAAGTATTTTTCAAATTCACAACTACTCAACTAGCACAACTTTGATATCACTATCTCCATGTCTCAAAACAATCATCAAGCATCAAACTTCTCTTAGTATTCAACACACTCATAAGAAAGTTTTTACTAGTCTTGAATACCTAGCATATTAGGATTATTTAAGTAAATTACCATGCTATTTAAGACTCTAAAAATAATCTAATTGAAGCATGAGAGAATAATAGTTTCTATAAAACAAAACCACCACCGTGCTCTACAAGATATAAGTGAAGTACTAGAGCAAAACTATATAACTCAAAAGATATAAGTGAAGCACATAGAGTACTCTAATAATTTACGAATCATGTGTGTCTCTCTCAAAAGGTGTGTACAGCAAGGATGATTGTGGTAAACTAAAAATCAAAGACTCAAATCATACAAGACGCTCCAAGCAAAACACATATCATGTGGTGAATAAAAATATAGCTCCAAGTAAAGTTACCGATGGAAGTAGACGAAAGAGAAGATGCCTTTCGGGGCATCCCCAAGCTTTGGCTTTTTGGTGTCCTTAGATTATCTTGGGGTGCCATGGGCATCCCCAAGCTTAGGCTCTTGCCACTCCTTGTTCCATAACCCATCAAATCTTTCACCCAAAACTTGAAAACTTCACAACACAAAACTTAAAGTAGAAAATCTCGTGAGCTCCGTTAGCGAAAGAAAACAAAACACCACTTGAAGGTACTGTAATGAACTCATTATTTATTTATTTTGGTGCTAAACCTACTATATTCCAACTTCTCTACGGTTTATAAACTATTTTACTATCCATAGATTCATTAAAATAAGCAAACAACACACGAAAAACAGAATCTGTCAAAAACAGAACAGTCTGTAGTAATCTGTAGCTAACGCAAGATCTGGAACCCCAAAAATTCTAAAATAAATTTCTGGCGTGAGGAATTTATCTATTAATCATATTAAAAAAGAATTAACTAAATATCACTTTACAAATAAAAATGGCAGCAATTCTCGTGAGCACTAAAGTTTCTGTTTTTTACAGCAAGATTAAAAAGACTTTCCCCAAGTCTTTCCAATGGTTCTACTTGGCACAAACACTAATTAAACACAAAAAACACAACCAAAACAGAGGCTAGATAAATTATTTATTACTAAACAGGAGCAAAAAGCAAGTAATAAAAATAAAATTGGGTTGCCTCCCAACAAGTGCTATCGTTTAACGCCCCTAGCTAGGCATAAAAGCAAGGATAGATCTAGGTATTGCCATCTTTCGTAGGCAATCCATAAGTGGCTCTCATAATAGATTCATAAGGTAATTTAATTTTATTTCTAGGGAAGTGTTCCATGCCTTTCCTTAACGGAAATTGGAATCTAATATTCCCTTCCTTCATATCAATAATTGCACCAATCGTTCTAAGGAAAGGTCTACCAAGAATAATAGGACATGAAGGATTGCAATCTATGTCAAGAACAATAAAATCTACGGGAACATAATTCCTATTTGCAACAATAAGAACATTATTAATTATTCTCATAGGTTTCTTAATAGTGGAATCCGCAAGGTGCAAGTTTAAAGAGCAATCATCAAAATCACGGAAACCTAGCAAATCACACAAAGTTTCTAGGGATAGAAACTTCCAACTCAAGTTTTTCTTCATAAGATTGCATCAAAGCATCAACGATATGTTTAGTAAAAGCTTTATTTTGACTATAAGCATGAGGAAAATTTTGCACGGATTGCAACAAGGAAATACAATCTATCAAAGAGCAATTATCATAATTAAATTCCTTGAAATCCAAAATAGTGGGTTCATTAATATTTAAAGTTTTGACTTCTTCAATCCCACTTTTAACAATTTTAGCATCAAGATCTAAAGACTCCGAATTTTTGGAACGCCGTCTAGGTAAAGGTGGATCATATTCAGTCCCATCATTATCAAGATTCATATTGCAAAACAAAGATTTAATAGGGGACACATCAATAACTTTTAGATCTTCATCTTTATTATCATGGAAACTAGAAGAACATGCTTTTATAAAGCAATCTTTCTTAGCACGCATCCTAGCGGTTCTTTCTTTGCACTCATCAATGGAAATTCTCATGGCTTTGAGAGACTCATTGATATCATGCTTAGGTGGAATAGATCTAAGTTTCAAAGAATCAACATCAAGAGAAATTCTATCAACGTTCCTAGCCAACTCATCAATCTTAAGCAAATTTTCTTCAATCAAAGCATTGAAATTCTTTTGTGAAGTAATAAATTATTTAATATTAGATTCAAAATCAGAGGGCATCTTATTATAATTTCCATAAGAATTGTTGCAGGAATTACCATAATTATTATAGGAATTACTAGGATACAGCCTAGGATTAAAGTTTCCTCTATACGCGTTGTTACCAAAATTATTCCTACCAAAAAAATTCACATACATAGATTCATTATGATTCTCAATAAAAGTAGACAAAGGCATATCATTAGGATCAGAAGAAACACTTTTATTAACAAATAATTTCATAAGTTCATCCATCTTTCCACTCAAAACATTAATTTCTTCTATCGCATGCACTTTCTTATTAGTAGATCTTTCAGTGTGCCATTGAGAATAATTAACCATAATATTATCTAGGAGTTTAGTAGCTTCTCCTAAAGTGATTTTCATAAAAGTGCCTCCCGCGGCCGAATCTAAAAGATTTCTAGAAGCAAAATTCAATCCGGCATAAAATTTTTGTATAATCATCCACAAATTCAAACCATGCGTAGGGCAATTACGTATCATTAATTTCATCCTCTCCCAAGCTTGTGCAACATGTTCATGATCAAATTGCTTAAAATTCATAATATCATTTCTAAGAGAGATGATCTTAGCGGTAGGAAAATACTTAGAGATAAAAGCATCTTTGCACTTATTTCATGAATCAATACTATTTTTAGGAAAAAGACGAAAACCAAGCTTTAGCACGATCTCTAAGTGAAAAAGGGTATAGCTTCAATTTAACAATATCATTATCCACATCTTTCTTCTTTTGCATATCACATAAATCAATGAAGCTATTTAGATGGGTAGCGGCATCTTCACTAGGAAGGTCGGCGAATTGATCTTTCATGACAAGATTCAATAAAGCAGTATTGATTTCACAAGATTCGGTATCGGTAAGAGGAGCAATCGGAGTGCTAAGGAAATCATTGTTGTTGGTATTGGTGAAGTCACACAATTTAGTATTATCTTGATCCATCGTGACAAGCAAGCAATCCAACACACAAGCGAACAAGACACGGGCAAAAAGAGGCAAATAGAAAAAGAGAGGGAGGATGGAGAGAGAGAGAGGGCGAATAAAATGGCAAGGGTGAAGTGGGGGAGAGGCAAATGAGAGGCAAATGGCAAATAATGTAATGCGAGAGATAAGGGTTTGTGATGGGTACTTGGTATGTCTTGACTTGCAACGGCGCCACAAGTGACTCGTTGTCGGGAGTCAAATCTTGACTTGACTTCCGCGAACCTCCTCGGCAACGGCGCCAGAAATCCTTCTTGCTACCTCTTGAGCACTGCGTTGGTTTTCCCTTGAAGAGAAAAGGGTGATGTAGCAAAGTAGCGTAAGTATTTCCCTCAGTTTTTGAGAACCAAGGTATCAATCCAGTAGGAGGCCACGCACGACTCCCCCGCACCTACACAAACAAATAAATCATCGCAACCAACGCGATAAGGGGTTGTCAATCCCTACACGGTCACTTACAAGAGTGAGATCTAATAGATATGATAAGATACTATTTTTGGTATTTTTTATGATAAAGATGCAAAGTAAAATAAAAGGCAATAAAAATAACTAAGTGTTGGAAGAATAATATGATGGAAAATAGACCCGGGGGCCATAGGTTTCACTAGTGGCTTCTCTCAAGAGCATAAGTATTTACGGTGGGTAAACAAATTACTGTTAAGCAATTGACATAATTGACCATAGTTATGAGAATATCTAGGTATGATCATGTATATAGGCATCACGTCCGAGACAAGTAGACCGACTCCTGCCTGCATCTACTACTATTACTCCACACATTGACCGCTATCCAGCATGCATCTAGAGTATTAAGTTCATAAGAACAGAGTAACGCTTTAAGCAAGATGACATGATGTAGAGGGATAAACTCATGCAATATGATATAAACCCCATCTTGTTATCCTCGATGGCAACAATACAATACGTGCCTTGCTACCCCTACTGTCACTGGGAAAGGACACCGCAAGATTGAACCCAAAGCTAAGCACTTCTCCCATTGCAAGAAATATCAATCTAGTAGGCCAAACCAAACTGATAATTCGAAGAGACTTGCAAAGATAACCAATCATACATAAACGAATTCCGAGAAGATTCAAATATTGTTCATAGATAAACTTGATCATAAACCCACAATTCATCGGTCTCAACAAACACACCGCAAAAGAAAATTACATCGAATAGATCTCCACAAGAGAGGGGGAGAACTTTGTATTGAGATCCAAAAAGAGAGAAGAAGCCATCTAGCTAATAACTATGGACCCGAAGGTCTGAGGTAAACTACTCACACTTCATCGTAAGGGCTATGGTGTTGATGTAGAAGCCCTCCATGATTGATGCCCCCTCCGGCGGAGCTCCGGAAAAGGCCCCAAGATGGGATCTCGTGGATACAGAAAGTTACGGCGGTGGAATTAGGGTTTTGGCTCCGTATCTGGTAGTTTTGGGGTTCGTAGATATATATATGATGAAGGAGTACGTAGGTGGAACAATAGGGGGCCCACGAGGGTGGAGGGCGCGCCCAGGGGGGTAGGCGTGCCCCCCTACCTCGTGGCCTCCTGGTTGATGTCTTGACGTAGGGTCCAAGTCCTCTGGATCACGTTCGTTCCGAAAATCACGTTCCCAAAGGTTTCATTCCGTTTGGACTCCATTTGATATTCTTTTTCTGCGAAACTCTGAAATAGGCAAAAAAACAACAATTCTGGGCTGGGCCTCCGGTTAATAGGTTAGTCCCAAAAATAATATAAAAGTGTATAATAAAGCCCAATAATGTCCAAAACAGAATATAATATAGCATGGAACAATAAAAAAATTATAGATACGTTGGAGACGTATCACCCACCGCCACGCCGCCCTCTGACCCTCGTCGACGAGCGCATCGCCAGCATCCAGGAGCGCTGGCTAGCCCGGCTCCAGAACTCGGGCCGCGACCTAGTGTCGGCGCTGCAAGTGCTGTCCTCCATCTGCTGTCGGCCACCACGAGCGCCGGCCAATGAGGTGCCGGCCGCTCCTGCTCCGCCGTCGATTCTGGACCTCGTGGTCCTGGGCTCGGCGCCGGCGCCGTCCACGGAGCCACCCCTTCTTGGGACCCCATTGGGCACGGGGGTTTTCTTGACCCCCGTCCAAGGGTTTTCTCATGTCGGCGGGTTGTTCTCCTCAACCTCCGGCGTGGCTTTGAGCATGGGGCCGATGCTGCAGGCCGTCGCCAGGGCTGGCTCCTCCTCTGCTCCGCCACCTCTCTCCTTCCCACCGGGGTTTTCACCCCGGCCTCGGTTCACCGCAACTGCGCGTGCTCCGGTGAGTCAAACCCTCTCAATGCTTGCTCGTATATGTAGATTAGGGGTATATTTCTTAGGCATGTGGTAGTACTTAGTGGATTCGATAGGATTAGATAGGATTCTAGCAGATCCGATTGGATGCGATCCCAATCGAATCCAATCGGACCGAGCTGTTCTTGTTTTGTACAGTGTGTGTGCTAGGATAATTTTCTTGTGCTACTGCTAGTGTGTCCTATGATCTGTGTTCATGATGTCGTTGTGTTAATGCTAGAATCATGTTCATGTTGACTGATGAATGTTATACTGATCGCATGTTCATGTTGACTGATGAATGCTAGAATCATGTTGACTGATGGCATGTTCATGTTCAAGCTAGGGTTTGTGTTGAATGTTATACATGCATGTAGTAGGACCATTTTATGATGGTGGCAAATCTGCATGGCTGCAGATGGATGCTATTGGCACTTGCTGTTGCTATTTTTAGATGTTTCCATGGTTAGGATAATGCAGTGATGAGTGCCAGTTGCAGCAAAGCAGATGCCACTGATTAGTGCCATTTTCCTAACAGCAAGTGCCCTTGATAAGTGGCATTTGCTCAAAGAGTTTGTGCACTGATCAGTGGCATTTGCTCTTGGGCAAATGTCTTTGATCAGTGCCATTTTGCAAAGAGTTTGTGCACTTATACTTGTCATCTTACCTGACAAGATATTAAATACTGACTGGGATGTGCCGGGAGCAGGAGCTCAGGTGGTGGCCGGAGCTGAGCACGCCGAGGATTTCATCCCCACGAACAGGTGGCTCAGGACGGTGGACTTGCCTGGCAGGATCGCCTTCATGAGTGTGCCTCGTTCAAGGGGACGATCTCCGAGGCAGGGCCACGAGGAGGGGGCCAGGGAGCCGATGCGCTTCTACCAGCAGATCAAGGACAACGAGGACCTCGCCATGCTCATCGTCCCTCCCAAGTTCGTGGAGGTGATGAACACCTGGCTGGTCATCAAGCAGCTCCCGTGCATGGTCAGGCTGTCGACGAACAAGAAGTGCGTGTTCTGGGTGCAGGTCCAGAACTTCGAGGGGCACATGGTGCTTGGCCGGGGCTGGAACTACTTCCGCTGCCGCCACCGGATCGTCCCCGGCGACCTTGTCGTTGTGCGCATCTCAGGACTCGGACTGAAGGTTCAGATCTACAACCATGACTCCTCGGTCATGTGCAGGTTTTGTTGCAGCGGGCACAATTGCGTTGGTAACATCGAGCAGGCTATGTAGTTAAGTTAAGTAAGGTGTTAGTGGAGAATTTTTATGGTGTGTGGCGAGACTTGTGCTAGGAACTTGTTCATATTCTGGCCAGGAGCAGCACCCTGGCATGGAGCAGGGAAGGAGGATGCCCCTGCTGTTAATCTAGACTTATGCTATGTAGTTAAGTAGTTTGCTGTCATTTCCTTGCTTGCTGTGTTTGATTTCATTTGGTTGCCTGTTGTTGTGTTGTTGCTGTTGTGCTGATCATGTGGTGGTAAGGCCACCACATTTGAATGGGGTGAGCAGAACACAAACGCTGTTTGGAACCAAACAGGTGAAGTTTGCATCTGCTCACATCCTAAGCACAAAAACGACAACCAAACAGCAGGGGGTAAGTTCCTCTCCATGCAATGCAGGCAACCAAACACGTTACATCTGCTGCATATGAGACTGCATTTTATCAACCAGACTGACTGTAAATGGACATGCAATACAACTACTGTTGCAAACTGCAACCAAACACGCCCTTACAATTTTCAAGCTACATGGCGCTTTCATGCCTCCATCTGGAATCTCCTAGTCTGCGGGCTACGCCGTGGGACGTGAGCAAACACTCACCCTTCCCTGCGCTAGCGTATATGGTCTGGCCCAGGAAATGCTTACTTGTGCCCCGCGCCAGCGTAAGCGTAACCTAACGATTTTTTTACTTCTGCCAGGTTTATGATAAAATATTGTCTAAATTTAAAATTTCAAGAATTTAAAACTATTCATTAATTTTTAAAAATATTCTCAAATTTAAAACTGTTTGGAATATTTTTAAAGTGTTCCTGACATCTTTATGAATTTCATGAAAATTCACAGATAAATTAGAAAATGTCCAAAAAATTAAAATAAGTTTGTGAATTTAATTTTTTTTCAGAATCTTTAAAATGTTTCTGCATTATAAATATATTCCAAAATCCCGAAAATATAGATGAATTTGAAAAATGTTGCAAATTTCAAAATAAAAGTTATGAATTTGAAAATATAGAAACAAATAGAAAAAAATAATGAGAAAAAGTTCGAAATAAAACCGATACAACCAGTAAAGAAAAATACAGAAAAAATAAAACCTTCCCAATACCAAGGGGAAAGAGAATAGAAAAGAATGATTGGTCCGACCCGTATAGGCATGTGCTGAGGGGTGGTATGAGCGAACTGAGTGTAATTCAGATGGTTAGCTTTCTTGTGGTAGAACCAGCCCGCCAGGGTTCAAGTCTTAGAGTTGACACAGGTGCCCGCATTTTACCTGGATTTATTGCTGACTTTCTGCAATGTTCGTTCGGTCTTCAGTGGGAGACTACGAGGCTCCTGTTGTGACATCGTCATCTCAAGGTATTGTGCAGTCTGAGTATCTCAAGGTGCTCATAGGAGTAGATTATGCGTGTGGGCGTTCATAGAAGTGAGCGTATATACGTATTGGTGAGCATCTACGATTATATCGTGTTCGCAAAAAAGTATCAACCTGCATCTCAAAAAGAGAAACACATGGAAGAGAAAAAAATGCCTATATAGGCAAAAAATGCCAATGTTGTTCGAGCACCTTGGAGCTCGTTTATAAAATACCATTTTCTATGGAGCCAAAACAAAACAATTTTTTTGTGAACACGCACACACACATGTATACTATGTATATGAAATATTTCATAACATTATAGTTTCTTTTTGCGAGATCATAACATTATATTTTTCACATGTGACATACAAAAAAAAGGACAAATATGTATTTCCAAATTGGGCTGATTTTTTTGTTGAATTTTGTGTTTTTTGTATACAAATCACAATATTTTCAAAAGATTTTTTCCACGTTCATGCTAAACATATATAGGTTTCCATGGATTTTTCCTCATTTTTTAAAACTTTTAAATAAGTTTTTCGATTATTTTTTAAATACCGACTTCCATGAAGCTCGGTCACCAAAAGTCCAAACTCCTCCATGGGCTGATCCGCTCGACATAGCCCAAATTACCACCAACCAACAAGGTAGAGATGCCTTTCCTCTAGAAAAATGCTGCAAGCTGTCTTTGCTTGACGCTTCATTCTCCCGCGCGTCGACCTCAATGGAGGCACGTGACAAAAGGCAGCACACACTCTATAATCCATTGATACCCGTTGCCACATACTTCCTTCATTTTTATTTAGTCAGTGTATCAGCTTTAGTTAAAGTCAAGCTTCGTAAACTTTAACAAAATTTATAAACAAAAATATTAACATATACAATAACAAATTAATATTATTAGATTCATTATTGAATGTACTTTACATTAATTTGTTATGATAAATGTTTATATATTTTTCTATGAACTTGATCAAATTTTATAGAGTTTAATTTTAGTTAAACCTAATATATAGAGTAAATAGAAACGGAGAAAGTACTACTGTGGTTGTTACCTTCGTCTTAAGGCAACGGTCACCACGCCGGTATGTATGAATTGTTGCCGCGTCAACGCATATATATATACTCCATTAGTAGCCTATATTGGCCTGACCCTCACTCGAGCTCAAAGCTTAGGGCATCTCCCCTCAAATCGGTTGCATACGTTCGAACTATGTGGTCCGGATGAGTAGTAACATACAATGCGGGCATGTATTGGTCCACCAAGTGGTTCAGGCGTGTTTTTCTCCACAAACTAGTAGAGACAAACAAAGGGGACTTTTCGGCGTCCACACCGCTGCCACGTTCGCTCTTGACCGCCCTGGCCAATAAAAGTCTCACCCGCCTCTACCATGCTTTTCATCGAACGTCCGTATTCATACCGACCCAGAGCATGTAGTGGCCGGCATTGACGCCCGCAACTTGACCGGACAGGACGGCGGCGCAGACGGATGCGGCTCTCGCGTGTTGTCGCTTCAACGCGGACGTCGCGTCCCCAGAAACCAACTCCGGCCACTATGCCGCGTTGAAGCAGGCTGACCGCCCCTTCCCTTGGCCTGGCCGCGGCTATTTAAGCCATGCGCCAATGATGCACAGAGCCATACTCCCCCTCCCCGAGCACCGTCCCCCTCCGCCTCCCCGTCATCTCCCAAGCCCTCGTCCTCCTCGGGCCTTGCGGCAGTGCTGAAGTCCTGGTTTTCCGCACTGGCAGGCAGAGCCGGTGGAAGTTCCTCTTCAGGAGATCGTGGCGCCAACGCCCTCACTCTCTGAGCCCATCTGCATCCGCGACGGCGGGCTCCTCCGGCAATGAGGAGATAGTCATCTTATCCGATGACGGGGTGGACCAGCAGCCGCAGCAGTGGCCTCGTCAAGATGGATGTGGCATCGAAATGGGTCAGCGACGTGACATTGCCGCCGCGTGGGCGCTCACCTGCTCCACCACCACCGCGGAGACGGCCGTCAGGCGCCGCCACCACCTTGACGGTGAGCTAGCCAAGATCAACGAGGAGTGGTCGCTTAGTGACTGCTCCGCCAAAGCCGGCAGGGGCAAGGCCACCGCCAGGGCTCTGCCGGCTCTATCGGCAATGGCCAAGGTGGCCCTCCGTGTAGCGCAATAGAAGGCGGAACGACTCCTTCACGAGCAGCAGATAGCCGCAGGACAAGGCTGTCATGGCCCTCCGCCATCCTTGCGCCGCTGGAGGGACGACGACGGCATGGACAACATTGGTGGTGCAGCAGGATAGGGCGACCACGCGTACGAGGTGGTCGTCCAGTATAGAGTTTTGTTTTTTAATATATTTTTAGTAAAACGTTCAAAAATCATTCATTTATGTAAATTATATCAAAACTTTAATGAGATCCGCCATATTTGTATGAATTTCGTACATGTTGTTCAAATAGTTGATGAAATGTATGAGGGCAGCATTGGATGGTGGTCTCTGGCATCAGTGTGCATGGACCGTTCCTCCTGTCCATAGATAGATGTTGAACCATATTTGCGGGTTAGCGTTGGAGATGCTCTTAAAGAAACTCCAACGCGCCGACCTGTTTCATCCACATGTCCGTTTGGGTTAAAATAGACACAAAAGTCGACCCATCGCGCCGATGCAAACGAGACGCGCGTCCACTTTTCGTCCGCGGGGCGACCCATTCCTGGCCCAAATTTGGGCCTCATTTGTGTCAGCCCGGACACAAGGCGGACGCGCGACGCCCGCCTACTCCTCCCTCAAGCCTGCCACTCGGTGGCAGACATACCATTCTCTTCCTCCCTTCGACAGCAAGCCCCCGACCGTCGCTGCTCAGTTTCGGTGCCCTCGCCTGCAGTCTGCACCCACATACCTCCCCCGTAGCATGCCACCTTCCCACGTCGCCGCCATCACTGCCTCGCGCCGAGCCACTGCAGCCCCCCCCCCCCCCCCCGACGTCTTCGTGAGTACCACCTCAGCCCCCGCTCCCCCGGCCAGATCCTTCATCAACGTCGGCATGCTCGTCTAACGCCGCCAGGCCAGCTACCTGGTCCATGGGAGGTGCACGTCTCTTCACCGGCGTGCTTCTTCGATGACGCCCGCAAGCTATGCGACAGTTTGCCCGCAAGGTACAAATGGACTCCACCGATGAATTCTTTTTCCACAATTTCCTTTGCGACTCAGATGATTCTACATCCGACGATGAGGAGATGGTGGCTATTGTGTTGGTCATCCATGACCACCTTAGTAGGCAGCGGCTGTTGTTCCTGGGCTCGATCTCGGGGCACACTCCGGTGTTGAATCACAAACGAGAGAGCGGCCATTTCCTTCTTTGGAAGGACTACTTTGAGACACCCAACCCACTCTTCAAACATCACCAATTCCGGCGTCGTTTCCATATGGCTAGGCATGTTTTCAACCGTATTCGGGAGGGGGTGGTCAGATACGGTAAGTATTTCGAGTGCAAGAAGGATGCCCTTGGAAAGATTGGCTTCTCCTCTTATTAGAAATGCACTGCAGCTATCCGGATGCTTGCATACGGAGTTCCCGATGATCTTATTGATGAGTACGTCCGTATGAGCGAGTCTACATGCCTAGACTTCATGTACAAGTTCTGCAAGGCTGTGATTGCAATGTTTGGCCCCAAGTACTTGAGAGAGCCAAATGTTGTAGATACAACCCACTTGTTGGCGATGAATGCCAGCAGGGGCTTCCAGGGGATGTTTGGTAGCATATACTGTATGCACTTGGAGTGGAAGAACCGCCCTTCTGCTTGGCAGGGGCAATATAGGGGCCATGTCAAAGCTTGCACCGTCATAGTCAAGGCCGTGGCTTCATAAGATTTTTGGATTTGGCACTCTTTGTTTGGCATGGCCGGATCTCACAATGATATCAATGTGTTTCAACGCTCGCCGGTGTTTGTAAAGCTTGCCGAAGGCAACTGCCCGCCAGTGAATGTTAACATCAACGGACACAACTACAACAAAAGATACTACCTAGCCGATGGTATCTATTCTCAGTGGACTACTCTTGTGAAGACAATCTCCAACCCTGTAGGAGAGAAGAGGATGAGATTTTCACAAGAGCAAGAGAGTGCTAGGAAGGATGTGGAGCGTGCCTTTGGTGTTCAATCTCGATGGTGCATCGTTCGGTATCCTGTAGAATTTGGAGCACCAAGAAGTTGTGGGAGGTGATGACTGCTTGTGTGATCATGCACAATATGATCGTAGAGGATGAGCTCCTGGAACGTATGTACGACCAAGGGCTTCAGTTTTAGGGTAACAATGTTGTGTCTGAGCATGGAGGAGCGGCAACGTTTGCGCAGTTCACCCAATTTCATCATCAAATGCGTGATTGACAAACTCAGATTGAGCTACAAAATGATTTGTTTGAGTATATGTGGGCTCACACTGACAACTAATAGATGTATCTTTTTTAAATGTTTTTGAGACAATTTAATTTTTATTTGGCTTGTAAACTATGATATATTTATTTGGCTTGTGAACTATGATATATTTGTTTGTTTGTGAAAATATCTAAAATGTTTGTATTTTGTTTGAAAAACCAGGGCAAGCCAGCCGCGAGGACGAAAATGGGTCTGCGCGTTGGACACACTGCCGACCTAAACGTAAAAGCGGGCGGACGACCAGCTAACGGCGACCCAAACAGACAAAAAAAGACAAAACACGCGTTTATTTGGGTCGATGCGTTGGAGTTGCTCTCATGACAGTCAATTGAATGAAGAACTATTTACCATTCTACAGAAAAACAACTACTCAAAAAAAGCAATAAGGGAAGACACAGCGAAGGACGTTACTTTTGCGTGAAAATGATGGTTTGACACGGCTTGCAGAGTTGCAAAAGGATCCCAAAAATGGATACTCTTGGTGCATGAGTGGTAACCAGATCAGACAACCAGAACCGGCCAGAAGACCACCAAGGGCAACTTTCGTTATCACGTGCCGGTAGAACCGTAGAAGATGTGGTCGACCGTCGACACAACCATCCTAGAGATGGCGCTGTAGGCAAGCATGCTGTTGCTTCACACATTCACAACGCTGTCACGCGTTGTCAAGAGTACATCCGTCCAAGAGGGCAAGATGTGATGTGCCACATTCACGGAGTAATCGGTGGGTAGGACAAGACTAGCGACAGTTGCCTCATCATTTGGCTCCACCCACTAAAAAACCATTGTGCTGTTGAGTGCAGTGTAAACACGTTGAAGTAGCTTTTTTTTTTTGAGAAAATAATGCGTGACCACAGCCTCTGCATCAAATGATGCACATTTTCTCACCCGCCAAAAAAAGATGCACATTTTCTTTATTAATGATATCGGACTCGTACAATGAGACCAATACACTGACAGATACATTTTTCAAATATGAAATTCAATGAAATATTTTTTGTCACACATAGTTCATATTTTGTTGGTTTAATTTACAGTAAAGTCCAATTTTAAAGCGTGTGCACATCTTGTTCATGAAACGAAGGGACTATTACATATGTTTCTAAAAAAGAAAGGTGGTAACAGGTATTACCTGAGAGTGTTGTTTTGATCCCGAGCTCACATGCCCTCTGATGAATAGTAAAATCTAAAAATAGTAAAAAAGTTCAAAATAATTCTAACTTTTTCTATGATCAACATTGACGAATGTTTCAATTGGGTGTCAATGTTTCAACTGTGACGAAATAACATTCGTGGAGGGCCAGGCCAAAAAAAATCAATGCTCCAAAATGCTTCCAACAATAATCTTTTCGAAGCATCGAATTTTTCTTTTTTGCCCATACCTACACGAATGTAATTCATCACAAAGTATTGCACGTTGTTGAAACATTCATCAATGTTTATCATAAAAAATCAGAAAATTTTACTATTTCCTTAATAATTTTACTGTTTATTAAAGATCATGTGAGCTCGGGTTCAAATACTCCATGTCCAGTATTACCGTATTACATAACATGTTAGTGGAACACCACCCATCCTCGCACGTCCGGTATTAGCAGGGAATGTGGTCATATTTTTTTATCATAATTTGGATTACACAATCATGGAATTCTAGCATGAAAAATGGTTTTTCTAGCATGCACCTGACATATCTTGGACATAACCACCGTCCATCCTCGCTTTGTGATTCATGCTACATTTATTAGATTTTGGCAAATCTTTGATTTGTTTCATGGTACTACAGACACCCACACACCCATTGGCTGGCGTTGCCCCGGTGCCGCATGCTGAGGTACACCGGGAGATGTGTTCCCATGAACTTGGTGTGCTCATCGGGGCGCTTTGTGTGCGAGGATGGCGAAGGGGAGCTTGGAGAACCCCCTTAGGTTGTGGACTTCTCACCCACTATGTCGCTTGATCCGGTGTCATGTGGTAACTTACAATGTAATAGGTGGAAAGTCTCATTGAAGCTTGGTCCGCCGGACACTGCTTCGGTTGAGAGGGTAAAAGTACCAACGTCAATTACGTAAAACATTTATCTAGTTTTCAAACATATTCTTTGTTTAGAAAATATAGTACTCTCTCTGATTCATATTACTTGCCGCTCAAATGGATGTATTTAGCACCAAAATACGATTAGATACATCCGTTTCAGCGACAAGTAATATGGATCGAAAGGAGTAATTTTTTTAGAGTACGCAAATTGCTTACCTTAGCTCTATAGAAGAAGAGAATTGCAAGTACAAGACGACCACCACTCGCCGCGAACAACAAGAATAGCACAACTCCGCATCCAGCTAGTCCAAGGACAACCACCCACTACAACACAACTACAACACAAAAGAGCCTACCCAAAATCGAGAACCTTGTTGCCAACGTCGGCTACCTGCAAAGAACATCATCTCCCGCCAAGCATCTCTTGTCGACGTATCATTCCTCCTTGATGCCTAATGGAGGTGGCAAGAGGATGACAAGACTCAATCCGATCCAAGGAAGACACCGTCTTGGAGTCACTAGCGACGAACGCACGTAGCACCAGAGAAGAATGATCAAGGCAACGGGGAACGCCGAATGAGCATAGTTTAGGAACTCTGTTTCTCCTGGCACGATGCTCCCAACAGAGGGACGACGTGAAAGACGCCGCCATCGTATCGATCCAGCACTGAATCGAGGCTTTCACCCGGACACAACCGCCAACACCAAGCAAGCGAGGGAAATGGCGGCATAGTCGGCGACGCCTCTAGGGAGGGGAACGACACCCACGGGTGACATCGCCGCTGGCCCGGCCTAAACCGAACATGATTTTCATCCGTAATGGCGCTCATCTCCACTCTTCCAAGGTTTCGGGCAGCACTGTCCAAGATGCCTCACACCGCTGTCACCGCAACAATATCCGTCGAACCCGCGCGGTAATGGACCTCCCCCAACCACGTTGCCAAGAGAACGCGACCCAAACCACCACCAATAACTCGGACAAGGAGCCGCCGCAACCAACCATGCCGTGTAGCAGCCAGATCCACTGTGTCGGCTATCACCCACACCAGGGACTACCACCGGATCGGATCCGACCATCACCAACGAGCACACCCCAGCGCTAGATCTCCCGAGGCAACACCGCACCCCTCACACAAAGGCAGCCAGCAGCCCACTACCTGCCAGGATCCTTCCTGGCAGGGCCTCCTTGCGTCGCCGCCTCTATGGCTGGGCTCGCGCCGCCGCCGCCAATGTCGGGAGCACCACCCTGCAGCGCACCTCGCCCGGATCCACCGTCCTGCCGCGCTCCCGCCGTGCTCCGGCAACCATCACCTCCGGACACGCCGCCGACCACCCCACCACCATGGCTACCCTGGGCACGTTCCACTCCGCGCAAAGGGAGCCCGTCGAGGGGCTCATCCAGCACCTGCAGTCTTCGTCGGCCGGGGTGGCCGCCACCACCGGTGCCGGCGGCGGCAGCGACCGGGGTAGCTACTCTGGGTGCTGTTGGACCTAGGGTTTGGGGGGCTTTTGGAGCCACACGCGCGTGCGACCCGGGAAGCGGAGCCGTGGAAGGCCACTAGCTGGGAGTTGGAGTAGCTAAGTGGTTGATCGAAGGGAGTAATACCAAGGGAAGGATAGTTTTTTCTTTCTTTCTTGTTTGCGCGGGAGGAAAGGACAGCTTAAAATATACTTATGTACAAGACGATTCCAGCAGTACAAGAATAAATACAATGTTTGCCAAAGGAGGGAGAAGAATAAATACAACAATGTTTACCTACTAGTCCAATAATTTCATGTGATTTTGACTGTTCACTCGAAGAATGCAGCTTTTGCACCCTATACACCCAAATCAATTCTGCCCAATTATTGTACGACACTATCAAGTACTAGTCACTAGCACAGTCACACTAAATCTGAAAACAAATCTAGGTTCACATGTCATCTTCAAAAGAAAGAAAGAGGTACTACGTGACACATCAGCTCTAGGCATCTCGCTTCCTGGCCATGCGATATAGGAAGGGAGGCGCGGAGCGCGCCTGCGTCGCCGCGTCAGCTCGCGTGGCTACGAGGACAGGAGGAAAATGGGGGAAAAGATCCCAGGGATCTGTTGCTACCAGGAGCTTCAACCAGCTGACCTGGCTGGTGTCCAGGCCACATCTTGTGAATTAGCGTACTTGGCCCACCTCTCTCCCTGATTAGCAAGCGTTGATCTTTCTTCCTCGTCTGGTTGCCAGTTATAGTCATTCACACATGAAGTGATAGTACCCTCCTTTCGAATATTGTTGCCGTTTGTCCGGGACCACCACGACTATTCATCCAGCAAATCATGTCTTTTTTTCACGTGTCTTTTTTTTTGTCCTTTCTGATGCTTCAGAACCGCATCTGATTGCATGTATACCAAAGAATTTCATGCTTTTTTTGGCAATTTTTTTGTGCGTTTACAGATTCCGCAGATTTTATTATGCTGGAATCAACTGCGATAGAGTCAAAGCAGCTGGTTCAGCAGCTCCAGCTGGTTCAGTAGCTCCAGAGCCCGGAGTCAGCTCCGCCGTCTCCGGTGTCCCAGCACGCCCCGCTGTCCAGCGACGGCGGCGGCTCCAGGAGCAGCCCGTCCGCGAGGTCCGCGTAGTACGTGCCCAGGTCCATCTCCCCGGACAAGTCCAGCTCGAACATGTCGCTGCCCAGCGCGGACGGCACCTCGAACGTTCCCTCGGCCCAAGGTTGCGACGTCGCTGACGAACCGCTCGCATTGTCCGCAGACGACAGAGCGGACGCGCCGGAGGTCTCCTCATCAGCGGGGACGGTGGCTGCGCTGTTGGAGGCATGCCGGCGCTGGAAGTCCGCCACGGCGGCGAGGGCCGCGCGCCTGACGGCCGCGAGGTCGGCGAGCGCGGGCGGCACGGCAAGGAGCCAAGCGGAGTCGGCGAAATTGAGGCACGCGGCGGAGCGACCGAGCAGGCCGAGCATGGCGGCGTCGTGCGCACGCGCGGCCGCGTCGGCTGTGAGGTACGTTCCGAGCCAGAGCCGCTCGCCGCGCTGCCCGGGGACGCGCACCTCGCACACCCAGCGGCCGGCGTTGCCCCGGCGCCGCACGCCGCGGTACACCGGGTGGCGCGTCTCCTTGAACTTGGTGCGCCCGGCGGGGCGCTTCGGGTGCGAGGAGGTCGACGACGGCGAGGAAGAGGAGCTCCATTGCTGGTCCGAGCCGGTCATGTCCATCGCTGAAGGTGGTCGGTGCTGGCTTGATGAGCTTCGTACGGTGGACGGTGGTCTGTGGAGTGTGAGATCAGGTTGAGCTTGAGATGGGAGTGTTAGGATTTTAGTGTCTTGTGGAGTGCACTGCTTTATAGTTTTGCCTGACGCGGTCTGGACAAGCGGCATCGACAAGTGACGCGTGAGGGGTCTGCGGAGATAATCCAAAGGATCCTTCTCGTGCTCCTTTTTTAGTGGTGGATCCTTCTCGTGCTCAAGGGCGATGATTGGGCTCCACTAGCTTGGCCCATGGAGGCTCAGGGAGACAGACCTTTTTCCCGCGTTATCTTGTCCTCTAGCAGAGGCAAGAAAGCTCCAAGGACATTGGACAAGGAGCGCAGGTGAAGTTGGTTATTACCGGTTTAAACCCCAGGTTTAGCTCCCTGACCAAGATGGATAATTGTTAATGCAATAATGCTAGACATACAAAGAGTTACACGTAATTACATTGGCTACAATTTTTTCATTCTAGCTAACCATCCCTCTGATTTTCACGAGGGTAGAACCCCCCCCCCCCCCCGAAACAAGAATGTTACTGTACATAATATGCCACCTACTTTTGCAATCACAAGCGGCCAGATTGAGCGTACACAAGCAAAAAAACACTATGGGCCTCTTTGATTGGCAGGATTTTGAAAATGTGGGAATAAAAAAAAATAGGATTGGAGTTACATGCCCACTTGGATCCTATGAAACTAGCAATGAGTGTTTTGTTGTCACAGAAAAAACAAAGAAATTGTAAAAGAGATTCGAGTGAATGTTAGTTTTTCTATGAAATGTAACACAAAAGATTTCATAGGAAATTTCCTATGAGATTCAGTCATATGAATCAAATGACCAACGTAGAAAGAACTCTTAAGAATTTTAATCCTCCAGAAATCCTATAGAATTTCTTTTAATCAAAGGAGCCCTCAATGTTTTAATTGCCTCATCAGTCGCCTCCACACACGTTTGGAGTGGCCCTTTTATGACGGCCGAACTGGAGTATATGTTCTAGAGTATGTCTAGGACATATCTAGAGGTGTCCTAAAAACACATCTAAGTGACTCAATCAAACATAAATAGAAGAAAATACTCACATGAATCTTCGCATAAAATCAATGTCACAAGACTTAGCTGCGCAATACTTAGGGCACATCTAGTTGTGCTTTAGCAAAACCGTATATGTTCTAAGATAATAACTTAAGTAGATGACTCACAACAGGGCCGGGCCGACAAAATACGGGGTCCTGTGCGAAATCATAAAATGGGGCGCATCTCTTGAAAAAGGCGTTTTTAATATTGTAATAATGTGATACAGTGCTCAATCAAGATAATTTACATTGTTTAGACATAGGTCAAGTTCAGACCTGATGATTAGTGCATTTTTGAAAGGTAGCGTTAAACCAAGCTTTGAATTCTCATGTATTCACCATATTTTCCGTTTTTCCACTATGGTTGAGACGGAACTGGGTGTGTGTGGGCCTCGCTGGGTTCTAAGGGCTGAGCTAAGTCTAGGTGAGATTGACGGGGCTGGAAAAAATCGGGGCCCCTAAGAATTTTTGGCTCTGTACGGCCCGCACATGTTCCACAGTCCACACCCATGCGGGCCGGGCCTGACTCACAAAAGATGTTAGTTGACTTTGCTAATGTCTAGTCTTACGAAACCTATACACCTACTAAATATCTTCCATATTAAATCCACTTTTCAAACCCTGTCAAGTGTGCCTTCCTTTCCTAGTCTTTTTTTTTGCGAATAGCCTTCCTTCCTTAGTCGCCAACAGCTAGCAGAGATTTAGCCTTGCCATGTTCGCGAACCCCTTCCCTTAGTCGTCCCGATCATTATATGGTCACCCCGTTGTGGAAACCAGCGACTTAGCTTCTATCGGTCGCCCCTTCCCTGCCCCTCACATATCCCCTTGTCCCTAGTTGGTGGCGTTTTGGCCTTGCCATGGTCACCACACCATTCACATGGTCATTTCGGCTTACCTCTCCACCGGATCCAACATCTAGCGATCGTCCTCATCAGCATCCACACTTAGTTGTTCCTTGCCTCTAGCATGTTATCCTGCTGCTAGATTTGGAGCAGTGACCCCTCCCGGTCATCCTCGGTCACCAATGGTTGGCGTCCACATCATTGGGTTGTAGTTCTCCTCATTGGATGGATATGGTTCCACCGTTAGTTTTGGCTCTCTGCCTTCCCTCTAGACACCCTTCCTCATGGCAAGCGGTTGGTCAAGATAGTCATCCATTTGGTCATTTTGCAACATGCCTGATTCTAACTATGATCCTTGGCTTTCGCCCCATGTCGTCAGGTTGATATATCTCATTTGATCTTGCCCTGGCTTGCTGGGCGGTGGTAGAGTCGGCAGTGCGTGCTTTGGAGGGTAGTGCGACGTCTTGGAACCCATGCGAGCAAGTTGGGTTTACCTTGAGCTGGTGGAGGATGTCATTCTGGAGGTCTTGCACTTTTCTTGTCATGGTCGTTGCTCTCGGATGTTGCAAGCTTGTCTAATGTGTGGTTGAGGCTTCCATGCATGCTTCTTGTCCTCACTTGTTCTTCCCTGGCTTCTTGTGTTTTATCTAAGTTGTTGATCCTCGGCGCTTGTGTTGGGACCTTATGTCGCTCATCGTAGAATTAGGTCGTGTGTTTTTTTGCATTTTGGTCGTGCCATGTTTGGTGTTGCATCAATGCCTTCTTTTCTATTTTAATTCTCTTTCTATATAATCAATAGTTCAATACATGCAACTCTCTTGCATGGTTACAAAATAAATATACCTTTTCAGATTTAGATTCAATCACCATGCTTATGCGCTTGCCATTGCCGACTTGTTCCAGTTGATTTGATGTAAGGTATTGCAACACATACATAGAAGAACTCAAATATTCACATATGAAGAATTGTAGGTACAAACACGACATGCTACAAGATTAACTCACAAAAGATAATAATGATCATTTATCTCTCGTCTTGTATAAGTGGCCATCCTAAGAACTTTCTTGCCTCTTGCTACAAGCTTCCTGTCACCGATCATGTTGTGTCCTATGTGGAGCATTGTTGCGAGCCGTCATCTCATACAAAAACCCATGGTGTCTATTGTCGCCGCCAATCGGATTGATGAAATTTATCAAGATTGGAGAAAATGCATGCGAACCAATTAAACTTGTGGCTATGCAAATTTTACGATAATACTATCACTATTAATTTAGAAAGTTCTCTGGCTACAGTCTTACCCTTAAATCATGGTATTGACTAATATTTAAAGCTAGTGCTCTAAAATAAGTGTACTCATCGATATTAACTGTGGCATATCCTATATATCTAAATAGTTCATCCTCACCACCTCTGTTATTCTAACATGCACACATGCCATTTCATCAAAGGTCCACCATAACATGCATGAAAAAAAGTTGTCCACTCACGAACACATGCCAACTCATCAAAGGTCCATTCAACATGCATGAAAAAAAGTTTTCCATTATATCATTCCACTTATATCCAAAATATTTTTTGAGTACACAATAATCAATTATATGTATAATATTTATATTTAGCTTAGGTCATATATGATTAATTCAGTACAAGTTTCATACAATCAAATCACTGAAATATATTGCAATCGATTCCGGCAGCAACGCGCGGGGTATTCAAAGTAATGGATGCCCATGTAATTACAAGGGCGCTATGAAAATCATTTTTGACTGAGCAATAAACTTTTTTATGTGTTTATTATATTTTTCTTCGAGAGTCAAGTTTTGGTTCCCTCCGAGCCTTGGACGGATGTAGATCATATTTTTTGGCGTGTTGTTGCATGTTTGTGTTCAAATCGGGGGGCGTCTAGTACAACTTACTGAAAACACTTGTATGGGGCTGCAGTGGTGGTACTGAATCTAGTTTGGTAGTTTATAGATGGACCTAGGACTACAAGCAGCCGGATGCATGCATGTTGTATGACTCCGAGAAGAAGACGAGGCAGTGCTTGGTGATGGTGGTCTTCTCCTCCGTTGGAGGTGGTCGGCCCGAGTCTCGTTGGTCGGATCTCGAGATCCGTCATCTAGTCCCGACTGCAAGTCGGGGAGACATAATTGCGGTGAAAACGGAGCCGGTGGCGGGCGATGGTGGCATTCTGTGTCGTTACCTTGATGAATGCATCGTCGTGTAACTACGGTCGTCCCACTCGTGCTGCTTCGGGGGATACCCTAGGATCTGGTTTTCCAGATCGGACATGGAAACACTGCGGTGCCGTTTCTCTCTTGGGAGCATCGTTTGTGGAGCAGTGCCGGAAGACAGAGGCAGGAGATGGAGCGACTTTGTCTTGCACGGAGATTCGGTGGAGATGTCAAGTCATGCATGGCCGGCAGGTGCTACGATGTATCATGTCTTGTTTGGCAGGTGCTACGCACGACGGATCTTCTAGGGATTTCAAGCTGTGTCGGCTGGTGGTACTTGGCGGCATGTGCTGCGGTGTATCGGCGGCAACCGCGATGTGCTCAGCAGTTTATGCACAGGGAGATGGTGTCGTTGGGCGCAATGGTGGCGTCGACGGATGGCCGGACTGGTAACGATGATGCGGGTCTCTTTACTGAAGATGGGTCTGCGTTCAATGATGATGGCGGCTCAAAAACGTGTGCATGTGGTGTACGCTTTAGGTTTGGTGCATCGGATGTAGGTTCCGATACGTTATGTGAATGGATCTGCGATGACATCGGTTTTAGATATGGGAGTGAGAGCACTCCATATTATCGAATTTGTATGTGTGAGTGGTGTCTTCGTGTGGCTTAATGTATGTTTATGTTAGACATTTGCTAAATAACTAACAAAGATGATTGTATGCATTGATTGATGCAAAGGCCGGGGGCTTTGACCTCCTTTTCCAAAAAAAATACAAGAAGATGAGGAAGGAGGTGGAGGAGGGAGAAGATGATATGCAAAATTTGCAAATTTTCATTATCACAATTTTTCGTGTGCATGCAGCATGTGAGTGTGTGCAACTTCTTGTTGATCATCTTTGCAGAGGTATGTACATCCGGCATGTTTATAGTGAGGGTGTATATTTTAGGTTTGTTAAGGGCACATCTAAATGTGATGTAGTTATCACACATATAAGTAACTCAATCAAATTTAAAATAAAAATAAAGAAGACAAACAAATGCTTGGACGAATCTTCGTGTAAAATAGATAACGTAGGACTTAGATGTGGAATATTTAAGATACATCTAAATATACTTTAGCAAAACTGCTGCATTTATGGCCACTGGTCCATCCTTGTGTTGTAGGAGTACATCCCCTATCAGAATGCTGGTGCCTTCAAGGCTCCTCGTGCAGGTGCTGCCATGGTGATTAGAGCCTAAGGGTATCTTCAACACCGACCTTTAAATCTTCCGCAACTGTTTGGACCACACTGTTTGGACCATGGAAGCCATCCAACGCTAACCTATATCGGTCCGCGGCGTGGTCTAGACGCGTTTTCTCCTGTAAATCGAAGACAAAATTGAGGGAAGTTTGCGGGAGTCCGGACCGATCCCAAGTCTGCTTTCTGACTGCCCTGGCCCACCAAACGCCCCCTCCCGCGCGCTTCCCACCCGACGTCAGCTGCCCGCATTCATTGCCGTTGTAGAGCACACCGCTCCATATTGAAAGCGGCTCAGAGCGGACGTGACCTCTCACTGCCTCTGCGATTGAAGCGGTGCGCCAGCCGAGGGCGCCGCCCGTTGCATGCCCGACTAAACATGTCTCCTCGCCGCATTCATACGCCTCCGCTCAACCTGCATGGAAACAGAGAAACCTACCCCGGGCACACGTCCGTTCATGAGAGGTCCGACATTAAACGCAACACCAACCGAGCTCCTCCACCCGCCCTCTATTTAAACAAGGATAGACGTCGGGCAAGAATCGCACCCCTTCGCCGCTTCCCATCTCCTCCTTCACCATTTCCTTCACTCTTCCGATGGCTTCCGAAGAGCATTTCTCTGGCATACAAGCCGGCTGGGTGGCCCGCCGCATACGAGCGAGGCAACTCGTTGCTCCACCTCCCCCGCCTACCCCGACGGAGCAATTGCCACCCCCAAGTCGGCGCGTGGTTCAACAACTCACCGCTCTAGGCTAGCTCCATAAAGAGTAACGAGTCGCTACACGCCAGCACAGCGGGGAGCACGGTGGCATGGGCATCTCCGCATCCAGTGCCTGTGACCGTGCCATCCGCCGTTGACACGCGCGTAGCCACGCCATGCACACAGAGAAAGAAGCTGCGTACGCGGATCTCGACGAGGTGGCGGCCTGCATGTCCACGCCCGCCGCCATCATCGATGAGAAGTAGAACAGGGGAGGCCGCCGCCGCTTGGATCGCAGGAAGGCCACCATCGGCGCGTTGACGACTTGTATAGCCAGTGACCAGTCAGGTTCTTCTTTATCTTAGACTTCTGGGCACGCACCTGAGCTTCATGGAAGGATCCCTTCCTCTCTGGTAGCACCGCTTCGCCACTCCGATGAGCAGCGCAGCCGAACATAGGGAAGATACGGGGAAGAATATGCCTCCGGGACTCTCAGCAGTCCGGTGAGCAGGTTGCCGGACATGGGGAAGACAAGGGGACCCGCTGCGGTCAGTAGAGTAGTGTAGTGTATCCGGGCCGTGGGAGCGGAGCTCCTCACGACCGTACATGCACATAGTTTTACCTTTTTAGTTAAAAATATGTCCGAAATGTAACCGTTTTCATCCAGTTTATATGAAATCCGCCATGTTTGTATGAAATCCTGTTGTGTTTGCATGAATTTCATCCGGTTTGCTGAAAAAGAGTTTTGAAATGTCTGCTGCTAGCGTTGGATGTCGTCCTCCCGCATCTGTATCCACAGATTAGCCCCCCTATCCGCGGACGGATACAGAAGTAAATTTGAGGGTTGCCCTTGGAGATGCCCTAAGTCTAGTGTGTAAACTGGAATAAGGGAGTAGCCGTCGGACGAGAATTTCCCAAATCCATCGGTATGCATGGTTTGCACTCCTTTATTTATTTATCTATTTATTTATTTTTCGGGTAAAACTTCCGATCTATTCATCAACTGTCAAGGTAGTACAAAGATCAGAAGAAAAAAAATTACATCCAGATCCATAGAGCACCTAGCGGTGACTACAAACATTGGAGCGAGCCTAAGATGTGCCGCCGTCATCGCCCCTCCATCATGAGAGCCGGACAAATCTTATTATAGCAGATAGTCGGAAAGTCGTCGTGGTAAGACCTCAAAGGACCAACACATCAGAACTGGAACCGTCGTCGATGAAGAGAAGTATGGATCGGAAGGATCCAATTAATAGACACACGAACATGGACGAGCGAAGACCGGAACCAAGCGAATCCAGCGAAGACAAACACCGACCTAATCTCACGATATTCGCCGAAACACGCCCTCCGACGATGCTAGAAGCACCATCGGGACAGGGGCTAGGCGGGAAGAACCTTATTCCATTTTCAGGAAGCCGTCGCCGACTCGTATTTCTGAGCAGAACCAAACCCTACAAAACTCAAAAAATAAACCTAACAACGAAGCCCTCCTGTCGGCAATTACCAGGATCCACCGCGCCCCCATGGCCCTAAGGCCAGAGAAGACGAGGTATGCCGGCGGCTGGGCGGTAGGAGGCAGCCTAACCCTAGCGTTGGTGCTTGAGGACGAAGGGGTACATGGACAACATTGATACATTCGTGTTGTATTATGTCCCAACATTATCATAAAAAATATACCATCTGAAGTTTTTTTCGCGTAGATACCATTTGAAGTTTCTAATAATGATACTCCATACCTCCGTTTCAAAATCTAAGTCTTTTTAGAGATTTCCATATGAACTGCATATAGATGTATATTGACATAATTTAGACTGTAGATTCACTCATTTTGTTCCATATATAGTTCATATTGAAATCTTTAAAAAGACTTATATTAAGATACGGAGGGAGTACTATTTTTTGATCAAATTATTAAGTGAGGTTTACGCAAGCCTAATAAAATCTACAAGGAAGGAGTATGATCAGATGTTATCACATCTCTTTTCTCAAACATTAAGAACATTGCTAATGTTGCCTTTGTTGAGATACTCATGATCGTATGTATTTAGGCAGCTAGGATTCTCCTTTATTTGTTTTCCTAGTCTACGGATATCTCCCGATCCTTCCCTTGTATAGAGGATATGGTTGAGATATCCTTGTCCTTTGTACCCTATATATGCTACGGCATACGATCAATGACATATCGTACAATCCACATGGTATCATACACCGCGTTTCTTTCCTAACGCTTCCGCCGCCGCCGCCGCCAGCTGCCGCCGCCGCCTCCCTGCCGCCCCAGTCCCCTCTGCCGCCGCATCCCTCCCGACCGCCGCCCTCCTTAGCAGCCGCCGCTACTTCTCCATCCCCACCCGAACCCTAACCCATCGCCATGTCGTTCACCTCCTATGATCCACTCGCCGACGACTCCTCCTCCTCTCCCATGTCCGGCACCACCCAACCCTCCAACCCCTTCGCCGGCCCTGCCCCCATCCCCGCCAACGTCATCCGCAACGTCGACATCCTAGCCCGTGTGCCCACCCGTCTCTCCCAGGAGGACTCATCTTACTATGCATGGAAGACTTACTTTCACCTCGTTTTTCGTGAGTTTCATCTCCAGGAGCACATCAACGGCACCGTTGACGCCGCGGCCATAGCGTTCGACGCCGAGTGGTCAGCCGTTGAGGCAACGATCATTCGCTGGTTCTTCCTCACCGTCTCCAAGGACTTGTTCTACACGGTGGTGCAGGATGACGATGATGCACACGCCGTCTGGACGAAGCTCAACGGCCTCTTCACTGACAATCGGCTCCAGCGGCTTGTCTTCCTTCAGCAGGAGTTCTTCGGGTGCCACCAAAACAATTCCTCGGTGGATGAGTTTTGCATGCGCCTAAAGCGACTCTGTGACGAGCTTCGCGACATCGGCGAGAAAGTCTCCAACGACCTCCTCCTCAGCACCCTCGTCACCGGCCTCAACGAGGAGTTCACCCACGCGGCTGCCAACCTCACGCTCATCCCCAACCCGACCTTTCCCAAGGTCGTCGCCTACCTGCGTTTGGAGGAACGTAGGATGAAGAAGATGAGGGCACGGGCGGCTCACACTGCCCTCGCCGCCGGCACGTCCCGTGGCGCGGCTCCTCACCAGCAGCCGGCGGCTCCCTTCCCGCCACCCCAGCAGGTCCCGCCGCCCTTCCCGTTCCCTCAACAGGGGACGCCACCGCCCGCTGCCCCCAGCGAGCGCGGCGGCCGCCGCGAAAAGAGGGGGGGCGCAAGGGCCAACAGCGGGCCGCCAACCCCGCCGGGCTTCCCTGTGGTCAGCAGCAGCAGCAGCCCGTGGCGCCGTGGGCTTACGGGCACAATCCTTGGACCGGCGTCGTCCACGCATATTCTATGCCGGTCCCCCGCCCCTCCGCTCCCGGCATCCTGGGTCCCCGCCCCGCGCAGCACCAGGCCTACACCGCCGTCCCGCAGCAACCTGCGGCCTTCGCGGCGTTCCAGCAGCCCGGTGCATACCCGGCCTACCCACCGCTGCCGGCCCTTGCGCCGCCGCAGCCCGGCGCCAGCTACTACAACGCGGCACCCGCCGCGCTGCCTTGGGACCCATCTCTCCTAGCCGCGCTGCAGTCCGCCCCCACCCCCAACACTTATACCGGTGGCGGTGACTGGTTCATGGACTCCGGGGCTACCGCACACATGTCCTCCAACCTAGATAACTTACACTCTTTCTTTCCCACAAACACCGCCACTCGCATTACTCTTGGCGATGGTTCTTCCCTTCCCATCACACATATTGGTTCCACTTCTTTTCCGTCTGCTAGTACACCTATCAATATGTATGATATCTTAGTTTCTCCTGGGCTAATCAAAAATCTTGTCTCTGTTCGCCGTCTTACTCGTGAAAATCCAATTACGGTTGAATTTGACGGTTGTGGTTTTTCTGTGAAGGACGCACGTTCCCGGATGGTTCTTCACCGATGTGACAGCCCGGATGAGCTCTACCCGGTCCACCCACCATCCTCCACCGACACCGCCCCCGTCGCCCTCTCCGCCGGTGTGGACCTCTGGCACGCTCGTTTGGGTCACACCAATCACGCCACGCTCCGTCATATTCTTCGTAGTTTTTCTTTCACTTGTAATAAGGTCGATGACCATACTTGTCATGCTTGCCGTGTTGGCAAACACGTGCGTCTACCCTTTAGCAACTCCACCACTATTGCGGCATATCCGTTTCAGTTGATACATTGCGATGTTTGGACATCGCCCATTGCGAGCAACTCTGGCTATCTTTATTATCTTGTCATCTTAGACGATTTCACGCACTTTGTGTGGACTTTTCCTCTTCGGCAGAAATTAGATGTCCTTTCCACACTTACATCTTTCTACTCCTTTGTCTCTACGCACTTTGGTAGACCCATTCTTGGGTTTCAAACAGACAATGGGAAAGAGTTCGATAGTCTTGCCGTTCGCAACCTCCTCACCACACATGGTACTGTTTTTCGTCTAACATGTCCTTACACCTCGTGGCAAAATGGGCGGGCAGAACATGTACTCCGCACTCTTAACGATTGCGTCCGTACCCTCTTGTTCCATGCCAACATCCCACCTCGGTTTTGGCCCGATGCACTCGCCACCGCGACTCTTCTTGTTATCCTTCGGCCATGTCGTGTCCGCTGGAACTATGCGCCGCATCAGTTGCTCTATGGGACTCCTCCATCATACGATGATCTTCGCATCTTAGGATGCCTCTGCTACCCTAGCACCGCCTCCACCGCTCCACATAAGCTTGCTCCTCGCTCCCTCGCTTGCATCTTTCTTGGGTATCCCTCTAACACAAAGGGCTACCGGTGCTACGACCCCGTCTCTCATCGGGTTATCACATCGAGGCATGTTTACTTCGACGAAAAAGTGTTTCCGTTTCAGCGGGTACCTCCCTCGGATGCACCGACTTCGTCCGCCCCGCCTCTTCTCGGCGGGCCTCCTACCGCGCCGCCGCCCTCTTGTAGCGGCCGCCCTGGTCCGACCCTATCCGATTTTGGCGACTCTGTAGGCGTACAGAGTGCCTCGGATGTCTGGGCACCGGGCAACTCCGCGGCATCGGGCTCCTCTTCGGCCTCGGGATCCCGCGCTTCTGCATGGGGCGCTTCGGCTTCCTCGTCTGGCTCGCGTCGGCCCCCTCTGGCCTCAGCCGCCCCGGGATCGCCACCCGCGGCCTCATCAGCAGCCGCCCCGGGCCCGCCACCTGCGGCCTCGTCCGTGGCCGCCCTGGGCCCGCCACCTGCGGCTCCGTCCGCAGCCGCCCCGGGCCTGCCTCATGAGGCCTTGCCCGCAGCCGGCCAGGGCCTCTCTGCTGCGCCCTCCGCGGTCACTCCGGACCGGTCTGCGGGTCTGCCACCCGCGGCTTCGACCATCGCCCCGCCGGTCTTGCCACCTGCGGCCTCTGCTGTGCCTACCGACCAGCCCGACGGTGCCGCCCTGCCGCTCCACATCACCACGCGATCGCTTACAGGTGCCCTTCGGCCCAGCACGCGTTATCCGTCGGAGGAGTACTTATGCGCGGCCTCGACCTCTTCACCGTCGCCGGTTCCGTCTTCCGTTCGGGCCGCTCTACGCGATCCCAACTGGTTTGCCGCCATGAAGGACGAGTTCGATGCGTTGCAACGCAATCGCACCTGGCAGCTCGTTCCACCTCCCCTCCATGCCAACATCATTAGCGGGAAGTGGGTCTTCAGTCATAAGACGCGTCCCGACGGCACCCTTGAGCATTACAAAGCTCGCTGGGTAGTTCGCGGCTTCCGGCAGCGCGCCGGAGTTGACTTCACCGACACCTTCGCCCCGGTCGTCAAGCCCGGCACGATCCGCACCGTCCTTCAGCTTGCGGTGTCACGTGCCTGGCCGGTTCATCAACTGGACGTCTCCAACGCATTTCTTCACGGCCATCTCGCCGAACAGGTGTATTGCCAGCAACCCACCGGTTTCGTCAACGCCGATCATCCTGATCACGTGTGCCTGCTCTCTCGGTCCCTCTATGGACTAAAGCAGGCGCCGAGAGCTTGGTACCAGCGCATCGCCACCTTCCTTCAGCAGCTAGGCTTCCGAGCTACTCGCTCCGACGCCTCTCTGTTCGTGTACCATCACGGACCTGTGATCGCTTATCTCCTGCTCTACGTCGATGACATCATCTTCACGGCCTCTTCGGTACAGCTCCTCGACCAGCTCACTGCTCATCTAAGCACCGAGTTCGCCTTGAAGGATTTGGGGCCGCTTCATTACTTTCTCGGCATTGAGGTCACTAGGCGCTCCGACGGTTTTTTCCTTCATCAACAGAAGTACGCCCATGAGCTTCTTGAGCGCGCCGGCATGCTTAACTGCAAGCCCGCTGCCACTCCTGTTGACACGAAGGCCAAGCTCTCCACACTTGATGGATCCCCAGCGCCAGATGGCTCGTTTTACCAGTCTATTGTCGGCGCCCTTCAGTACTTGACCCTCACACGACCGGATTTGCAGTACGCCGTTCAGCAGGTGTGTCTACACATGCATGCTCCTCGTGACAGCCATTGGAACTTGGTGAAGCGGATTCTCCGTTATATCCGCGGCACTATGTCTCTTGGGCTCACTTTGACAGCATCCTCCTCCACCGACATGGTTGCCTATTCTGATGCTGACTGGGCTGGCTGTCCGGACACTCGGCGTTCCACCTCCGGCTACTGCATTTACTTGGGGCCGTCTCTCATCTCCTAGTCGTCGAAACGACAGCCTACGGTCTCCCGTTTCCAGTGCTGAGGCAGAGTACCGGGCTGTTGCCAACGCCGTTGCCGAGTGTTCTTGGTTACGGCAACTTCTTCAGGAGCTTCATCATGACGTTTCACGTGCCACTCTTGTATACTGTGACAACGTCTCGGCTGTTTACCTCTCCGCCAACCCCGTTCATCATCGGCGCACGAAGCACATCGAGCTGGACATCCACTTCGTGCGTGAGCAGGTGGCTCTCGGCCGCATTCGTGTGCTACATGTTCCCACCGCTCTTCAGTTTGCCGATGTTATGACCAAGGGGTTACCGACGTCTACCTTCGAGGAGTTCCGGTCCCGTCTCTGCGTCACTAGCGATGTATCGACAGCGGGGGAGGGGGGGTAGGTATTTAGGCAGCTAGGATTCTCCTTTATTTGTTTTCCTAGTCTACGGATATCTCCCGATCCTTCCCTTGTATAGAGGATATGGTTGAGATATCATTGCCCTTTGTACCCTATATATGCTACGGCATACGATCAATGACATATGGTACAATCCACAGCCTTGCCTACAAGGGGTACCATCATTGCTAAAAGGAAAGCCAAGAAAATAATTAAGACGACAATAGTACTAGCACAGTATCCAGTCCCTCACTAGCCAGCGCTGCTGCGCCTAAATATCTAGCATAATCAAGTCGACAAGTCGCATCGTGCTCTCTCCGCCACAGGATTTGGGCGACGCGTCACATCGACCGCGCCCTTATTGGCCAGAGGATCTAGGACGATCGGAGGCACGTATATGGCGTGACTGTACCACCGCGTGATTTGCTAGTACTGTAGTACTACTACTGGTACCTACCCTGGTGCGGCGCGCTCCGTCACTCCCCCCACCACACTCTGCCACACGGCACACTCATTGTCTCATTGAGCGAGCAGTGCGACGGCGACTGCACACGCGCTGCCTTTAGCTACTACTCCTACTACTACACAAGCGATTTTGACAGGAGCTGTATCGGCCACGTCTTCGGGATTGATTAGTGCTTTGGCCACCGCTCCCCACCCATGAACGAGTGGCCCCTTGCTACGAGACAATGGGACCCCTCGCAAGCCGACTGGATCCATCATTTTCAGACAAAAGCGGTGTCCATTTGTGCGACTTTTCTTGTTCTTTTTTGCAACTTCAAACTGTTCTTGCTTTGCATGTACGAGTGCGTTCGGTTCTTAATCGTCATAAGTTCTGTTCTGATGCTTTC
This sequence comes from Triticum urartu, assembly GCF_003073215.2. Lineage (NCBI taxonomy): Eukaryota > Viridiplantae > Streptophyta > Magnoliopsida > Poales > Poaceae > Triticum > Triticum urartu. The sequence continues at coordinate 510,616,441 of NC_053026.1, read as the reverse complement.
GAGTGCCCTAAGATTTTATCATTGCTAGAGTATTCAACTTCCATTTGTTCAATAGCCATAAGAACAAGTGTAATAGGATGATGTAGGCGGGGAGAAAGACTTGAAATAGTATATTTGTGCTCACTTGAAAAAGAAAGAAGAAGAAGAGAGAGAGAAGAAGCGGACTACTAACTAACAGCCAGCTTTAGCACGTGTTTCTAGACATTTTGTGAGAGAGGAAGGTGGTGGCTATGTATCAACAAAGTAGTACTTATCTACATCTATATTTACATCTAACGATTATACTTGCCGGCTATAAGCTTGGCTATAGATGACGTGTCAACATCATATAGCCAGCTGCTGGCTGTATTATTAACAATGCTCTAATAGTATAGCCGCGGGAGATTTACGATGCCACTAGTTCCGCAGGGCAGCATAAAGGCATCCCCACGTCGTCCCCAAAACGTCTGGACCAATATATCCGGGTGTTATTTTTGCTATTCAAAACGGCATCGTAAACGTCTATGGACGGGTCCATGTGTCCGAATTCTCACCAACCGGCTACAAACTGGACGAAGTTTGCCGGAGTCCGGACACGTTGGTCCATTCAAATTCTTCTCCCACAACCGTTTTCTCCTACTCCGCCCCTTCCCCCTTGCTCTATGTCTGCATCCTCTTAGCCCGACGTCGCCTCTCTCCCCCTTCGGTCGCCACCTAGGCCTTGCCTTGCCGCTTCGCTTTACCAAACAGTGGAGAGTAGGCTATTCAAGTTCATGCATTGTTGGATGAAACTCGGAAAGCGCATCATCTGGATGACCAACTTTTGCCAACTCGATTACCGTCGAATTTAGATCGACGAATTTGAAAATTTTGTTTTAGATCCAATTATATTTCGGATCTCATATTTGTTATATTTGAACTGTTGTTATACTAGGATATTTGCATATTATTTATGGACGAATTGTGTATTGCTATATTATTTGAGTGCTCCGGACATAGAAAAACCCCAAAGGCGTGTGTTTAGGACACACGTTGGATGGACGGCTCCAGTACATGTGTCCACGGATGTGATCGTGGACGGATAAATATGGATCTCCCCTATCATTAATGATGGAGGGCGAGCACGAGGAGGAAAAAAATAATAACAATGAGGAAGGCTATCCGGTGGCGCATGCCCCTGCCCTTTTATAAGGCTAGTCATAGTAAGAATAACATAAGTGATAATGTCACACATATCTACGCAAAATAAATGATGTGGCAAGTAATTAACGAGGAAAGAGAAACTTATGGTAACATAATATGTTACCGTAACATCACACATATCAAGACAACACGAGTCTACAACCTAATAAATAAACTAGAGGTTATAACATAGGCTAGTAATATATGCATGTTACTAGTCTAAGTTACTCCCCACTATGACCAGCTAACCAAGCACGAGATGCCACGCGAGAGTTGTTGCCGTGAAAATCGCACTAGAATCGGCCGTCGTGTGGATCTAGGGCATGGGAATTTCGGACTAATCCTCTCATTTCATAGGAGAGGAACCCTCCTTGATTTCATCCTTGGGAAGTTTAAGAGGAATAATAGCCAACTCCAGACAAGCTCGGGGGTGTCTCAACAGCCGGAAAGGGCTGGCCCCAGGGCCTAACAAAACAGGGTGTGACGAGGGCCATCGGCCCAACAGGGAGTCTGAATTCTTGGAGGTTCTTCATCTTGGCATGCAAGCCAAGGACCCTCTATCGATCATGGCTCTTGTTCAAGATCATGGCTCTAGGTCGGTTAGGAACATATAACCCTAGATCTCATACCTCTTTATGAGCTGAGACTAGGGGGTAGTTCGAGATCATTTGACACTTTGTCATCGTCCTGGTAGTAACAATCCATGCATATTGTAAACCCCTCACATGAGGTATTTCCCCCACAACCAATCAAAGCAAACCATGAGTAGGGCTTTACCTCGACCACGAGGGACTGAAACCGGGTAAAAACCCCCATGTGTGATCCCACCTAGAACATCTGATCATGCTCACCACCCTACTGAGGCTACAGAAAGATTTCGGTGCCGTCAAGGAGTACAAGCAAATACTTTGGTACAAACTCCAAGAGAAGATCATAAGACAAATTCATCCAAAGACCCACTTCATAAATAATCTTTGTATGAGTTTCTCTAAGATCCGATACTTCAAAAGTTTTCCTTCCAATACTACTAAACAACTTAGGGCTACCAAGCGGTGAAGCCAGCCTCAAGAATATGTTTTTCACAAAAGATGTGGGGTAAAACTGACCCCACAACTTATGTGTGGCACTGCCACTGGGGCTATTCATACTCAGATGTCAAACCCCATTTCAATAGTTCAAAACCATTATCCAGTTTGTTCTGGGATTACCTAGCCAATCCAATTTGAAACTTTGTATGTTTGCTACACCAATTCTGAGAAAACATTTTTCATGCAAACTTCCGTGCCTTCTCGGTCTAATTCTCTAAGCCTGGTACATCCATTGTTTCTTCGACTAATACTTCATAAGATGTGGATTAGCGCTTTTTTGCAATTTCTGGTTCTAAGAACTGCTCTGTTTTGAACGACACTATTGATCGATGGTTTTACTGGTACTTTTGAGTTGTTCTATCTTCGCAAAAGGGGTTGCCTTTTGTTTTTGGGACCACTGCTCACTTTGTCATCAGTACTTTCAAGTATTGTATTTCCCCTTATCCCTGAACATTGCCCTGCTCGTTCAAACTTATTTGAATAGGTTCAACGGTTCCCCTAGTTTCCTACCAGTGGATTCGACCCCTTAATACTTTTCAGTAACTGTAAGATTTTGGACTCTCGCTATATCTTCTCTACCATATCCCTTTGTGGGTGCAAAAAATCATAATCATTTCATACCATTGCGCTCAGTCATTTCACTCATTGAAAGCCATTCAACACCACCACATCCCACTGCACTCCACTCCATGAATCATCACCATATATAGATGAAGATATCCATGGCAAGAAAAGAAAATAGAAGTGTTGGGTAACTCCATGTTCATTTCTTGGTTTTTGGACATCTCTTTCTTGCATCCCTACTAATCAAGTTCATCTCCTTCATCACAATCCTATTCTTGTGAGAGAGTGTTATTTTGGATTCTTGGGAGAATGCCTGATTGAAGATATTTTAAGGAGTCTTATTAAGTGACTTTGCTTATGCTTGTTACTCTTGGACCGTGAGTGCATCCCAAATGGTTGGGAGTCACTTGTAATCTTACCAAGTTCCATGTTTGATGGACTTAAGAGTTCGTACAGGTCCAGATAACACACAAACGATAGGAACCAGCGCAACATAAGCAACATATCTCGTGCTTTAGCAATTGTGGCCGGACCACAAGAGGAAGTTGGCTACGTGAGAACTAGAACCACCACTACTGCAAGCCCCCTCGTTGCAACGCCGTTGATCCTTAAGCGATGAAGTGATGATGATGCCATGCTGCAAACCCCTCCCACATCGTCGCCATTGTTCTGCAGTGAGAGTGATTAGGCATGGGGAGATACG